>NW_023596576.1:2716140-2823640 GCF_011947565.3 Pollicipes pollicipes | reverse complement strand
TCTTGATTTTAAATTAAAATATAAACAAGATCTCGAAAACATTTGGTTATTTTGACCTTCTAAACGTAAGACAGGGCCGTCACTGATCTTATATGAGCGGCTCTATTTAGTTAGAAAGTATGTCCAGATTAAAGCCGGTCGCTTGAGGAGATCTGCATGCACTTTGCACACCGGTCTGGAGTTTGGGCTCCTTTGGCTTTATTTGACCCGAGCATCATGACATATGGGCCTCAAAATTTGCTCCTGAAAAGGAGAAACTGAACGGTCCCTAGATGTGAAAATTCCAGGTGAGGTCATCGCTAATGCCGAGGAGGCTCGATGAATTTCGGCGATTTCCCGCCAATTAGAAGAGATCAAAAGGTGGACACAGAAAACTACGGGTATAGAGAAAAATAAGACGCGCTGGACGTCGTACGTTGGCAGTGGTTGCAACCCGACCAAAAACCGTTTTGCCAGTGATGCACAGGATAAATAACTCTTATGACACCCTTCGAACTGTCCGACAAACAGCCTGTAATCTGTCTGACGTGCTGACAACCTGTAATCCGTCTGATTGACTAACAGCCTGCGGTACATCTGAGATTCTGATATCGTCCAGTCCGCCGTACATTCTGACAGCCTTCAGTCCGTTTGGTTTCCTGTTAGCCTTCAGTCTGTCTGACAGACTGACAACCTGCAGTCCATCTCACAGAGTAACAGTCTCCATTCTGTTCCACATTCTGACATCCTTCAGCTCGTCTGACAGAGTGACAGCGTGCAGTCCGTCTAACATTTTGAAAGCCTTCAAAGTCTGCCCTGCAGGCTCGACAAACTGTCTGCGCTTTGGCCGCCCCGCGTCATCGGCCTTGTATCCCCCAACGACTGAAATTTGCTGCACTGCACCGCCATGCACCAGTGGGGACAGAGAGTTTCAGCGTTTATTCCTTCACATGAATGGAACCTGAACAACCAACCTGTCATTGGATACTTTTAAACGTACAGCAGCCTGTTTTTAAAACTTTGGCAAGACAGTGCTCTGTGTGACGGTTTTGTTTGTTTGCTGTTACTTGTTATCATTTACGTTTGCGGAATGTTCTTTTTAACATGTCATGCCTTCAACGTCGGCTTGCCCACCTTTGTTCACTAGCTGGCACATTGTTCATCTATGTGTACCTACATTCCTTAACAATCGCCACAGTGACCATAACTGTGTCACAGTTTTCCTGGTGTCCACCGGTGGGTGACAATGCCCCAGCGTTCGTCAGTAGATCACAGTCGTCGCAGCATCTGCCACTGTGTTGCAGCCGTCGTAGTTTAGACCACTTTGTGACAACTCTCCCGCTATCGACCGCGTTGTGACAATAATCACGTTGCCAATAGCTGTGCGACAATCGTCTTGGTGTCCGTTGCTGTCTGAAAATCGTCAAGTGCCCGCTGTTGTCACAGTCGTCACAGCGTCCACTGCTATGTGATAATGGCCGTAGTGTCCACCGCGGTGTTACAGTCATGACGGCGTCCACTTCTGCCAACAGGTGGCCTGGGTCCACCTGGAGCGTCAGATGATCCTCAGTATCCATGACAAGGTGATCACCAGCATTTCACGGTTCCGGCTGGTGCCGGAGGACCCGCAAACGTGGGTGTTGCACATCTCAGATGTGCAGAGCAGCGACGGTGGCTACTACATGTGCCAGGTCAACACGGTGCCCCTCATGTCGCAGGTCGGATTTCTGAACGTGCTCGGTGAGTGGTGAGGACGCTTTCATGACTCTGGCGCAATGTCTGTGCTACGTTGTCTTGGAATGCTTGTGAGATTAGTATATTGTTTCAAATAGGCTGCTATTAACGATACTGTTAGATGAAGCCGTGGCGTAAGCAGGAATATTGTGGAGTGACATGGGCGACTGCAGCCGGGGCGACAGGTCGTTTGCTTTTGGCAGCCATGTTTTACTCTTGACAACCCTCATCGGCTTCGGTGATTCGTCACCTTCAAGGTCGTACTTGGATTCGATGACCTGGTGGTTCCAACCGCGGTTTGCCTACATCCAAATAACAGCACAATGCAGCACAAAAAACTGGGGTGATAGTCCATTATGGGATCCAAACGAATGCCAGCGGCATTCTGCCTTCGTGTTGAGAAGCTTCAAACTTGTGAAAGGTATGTGAAATGTCTGTTGTAGCATTCCATCAAATATGAATAATAGATATTCGCACGACATGTCTCAAAACTGTTACAACCACCTCCATCATTCACTCAGCCATTTGACCTATGAAGATGTTTTGTATTAAACAAATACCAGTGCACATTAGGAAGTCGTGCTATCGATAAACAACAAATACAGGTGCTTGTAGGCTTTCATCGCTAAGCGACGGAGCTAACTCCTTGTGGCCGCATGAAAGTACCTGGATCGTTCCATAGATGATTTTTTTTTGTATTAGTTTTTATGCATTTTACATCATTTATGGGATTTCCTGTCCGACCCGACCTCTGACTGACCTGATATCTGACGGTTGCCGGTAGTGGTGTGTATACTAGTCGGAACGTATTTGGGCCATGAAATTTTTTTGTTTGTTGCAGCAATATGAGATGAACCGCTCACATCCTTTGCCAAAATCGGTCATTGACCGGTCGCCCTTTCTCCCTCCCTCTTGGAATGCGTGCTGGGAGCTGATTGTTGCGAATGCCAGAATAACTCAATTTCACCTTTTTCAAGACGCAATCTTAAATACATTTAAGCATAGCATTTATTAGAACCTGAGATTAATACCGTCATCGCACATAGGGATCTCGTTCCATAAAGTCATGCGTCAAAGCTGATGAGGCACGTCATAGCGGACGAAGAAGTCTTTCAAAAGCACCATTTGAGGAATTCCGCTGTAATTCGTTTATTGTTTGATTACTAAGACACAATCAGCGATTGCCCAAGTTTAAAATCTTGCTCTTCAAATTCGCGTTGTGGCTGGAGTTTTGTAGCGCATTCCAAAAGCTTCTAAGAGATCGGTCTTGCCGTCATTGCGAATGCCAGATCTTCCTAATTTTGTCGCTGCCACTCGCCAAAGCTGCTGCAATACTTTGTGTCGCCAATTGTCGTTGCCATAACCTAGACATGCCATGACCGGGCTCTTTGCCCTCATCATCTTCAACCAATTTCTCAGTAGCAACAGCGTGCTAATTCAGTGCCCAAAATTCAAACGCTTACAGGGAAATACATATATTTTTTTCAAACAAGTACCTTTTCGGGTTTTGAACAGTGGCCACTCTTCAAGAAACTCAAGACTCCCAGTAAACGTGCTCACCTTGTGTGACCATATACACTCGGCGATCAGCTGACTAAATGGAATGATTATGACCAGCGTGGTGTCATACCATTCCAAAAGCGGGATATCTGTATGCCACTTCAAAGCGCCGCTGTGTGCCCGTCATCAATATGTACATGTGGCAGGTGGTGAAATGGAATTATGTCGTTCTCATTACAAAAGTGAATAGCATGCTGCAACTCAGGGTAATATATTCCTACGGTGAAACAGACCCGGGATTATGTTTAAGTTTGAATCAAGATCAGTAGCGTACGTTTTGGGTAGTGAGCGTGCGTTGGGATGCGTATTGTGCGCGCACACTTCGTATGCCTACCACATGTGAAAATCGTTCATCCGTTTCTCATTTGCGAAAAGACCAGGATGTGGTTGCTGAAAATTAGTGATAGATCGCAGATTTTATGCGAGAAGCCTTCTCACTGGTTCGCTGCTGCTACCTAGGCCCAATTATCATACTCAGTTTTTTATAAAGGAAAGAAAGGCCTTCAATCATTAGCTGCTGTTTTTTTCGGCACCATGAGTTCAGAGCTCTTATGCCCAGTTATCGACCTTCAATATATGTACCAGGAAGCACTGGGTAAGTGACATTATAGTACAAACATTGGTTGCATTGATAGCACTCAACCTTTCAAGCCCGACTTATAATCACGGGTATCAATGTTTGAGCAAAGTTAGACGAAAAATCTAGTTGAAAATAGTTGAAAACTACGACACGCGAGTCCAGAAAGTGGTCGAGTCTGCACAGACACTGCCACTGAGGGATGAAATGGCAATTGACTCGAGTTCCCACATCCTAACAGCCAATACACGGTTCTACGGTAAGGGCCGCGCGAAACACAGGCAACTTAACCGGAAGGTCATTATGACCCATGCATGATATTAGGTTAGAAAATTGTGTACTACGATTATCAGGCACCACGAACATTTCCTGAACCACACGAATATCCCAGGAATTCCGACTCTCGGGTCCTCACCCCTTTGACCTGCTCTGAGACGTGACATGCCAAATCTGTCGATGTTTACTAGCGTCCAGCTGATTTAAAACCATTCAACACCGTTTTTGGAGTTGTTGCAGCATATTTACATCTTTTGACAGCAGAATGGCGACCTGAGTTAACCTGTCAAAAGTCACATTCGCCATTATTCGCCACCTTATATGATACAGTTTGGCAAGATTTTTCCAATTTCGTCTTTCTTGTGGTTCTAGCTTGCTTGTTTTTCGAGACGTGTAGGGAAAAATCCGTGAGGCTTCCACACGCGAGCCGACGGCGAAAAAATGTGGCGAATTGTTGAAAAAAACGAGGCGAGAGTTGAACAGATCCTGTATCTAACCAATTAACAACATTGCGGCGCATGAGCACTCGGCACAGGAACATTCGGCTTATTAGCATTCGACTAAAGGCATTTCAGGACATAAGCATTCGACCAAAATACCTTTAAGGAGATAGGATTCGACTAAAGAGCAGTGCAACAAGTTGGCATTGGACTGAAGAATATGTACGGAAAATTGACATTCAGTAGGCGTGATTTCCATTTCTTACCATTTCATCAATATGACACGCCGGTGAAAAAGGACATGTCCACAAAGCGCCGTTCAACTTTTGACATTTTGTCTTCTTGACACGGCGCCAAAAGACGCGTCAACAAAAAATAGTCGGTCAACTGGAAAAGGACATTTGACAAGATACATTCTGATTATTTGCCCTAACACTCGCTGGGCAGGTGGCCAGGGTAGAGTTCGTAATAGCAAGTGGGGCCCAGGTTAACGTTTCAGTGTCCCTGGGGTCTTCGTTTCTCACTAGAAGCTGTCCGCGCACGAAATAGAAGAGCGGACGAATAGAGTGCGGCAGCCTTGAGGGAGCAAAAAACCGAAAGTAATTTGTATGAATGCTTTTGATACATGCGGCAGCTATCAATGTCACACTGTTCCCATCCGTGCATCGCATTCCGGGCTGCGAAGCGGCACATGGGTCGCTAAGCTTAACGCCTGTCAGCCTGATAACGGATATGCTATGCAAGCATGCCTCATGAACGTCGCCATCCCTGTTCACGCCGCGGAGCCGTGTTACCGTGCCAGCCGCGTAGCAGAAACAGCTGCAGTAACAGCTGCCCGTCTCCACAGAGCCACCGCACATCGTCGACGAGAACAGCACCAAATCCACCGTGTCGGTGCGCACGCGTGAGAACGTGACGTTGACGTGCGCGGCCCGCGGCGTGCCGACGCCGACCATCAAGTGGGTGCGCGAGGACGGCGGCCACATCCGCGTACGGCCGCCGCACGGCGAGCGGGGCCGACAGCGACACGCCGTGACGCGACGTCAGCACGGCAGCGGTACGGGCCCAGGCGCCGCGGCCGCGGCCGCAGGCCAAGCCGGAGGGACCTGGCGTTGCTGAGCTTGCCAAGTAGCTAGTAGGTAGATGTAATGTGAACGTGAGTGCCGTCGGTTTAACGAAATACAAAGTTGGCAAGTTGATTTAAGATCTTAAGATTAAGATTAAGATCAGGTCCAAAGAAAGCTCTTAAATTAAGATTAAGATCGGGTCCAAAGAAAGCTCTTAACTTAAGATTAAGATGGGGTCCAAAGAAAGCTCTTAAATTAAGATTAAGATCGGGTCCAAAGAAAGCTAGCGACCCCTAAGTTTTTCATCTGTCACCCAATTTGTAGCACGAGAAGACGTCTCGTAGAGTGGTTTGACGGGTTTTCCATATCAACAAGCAGACGCGTGGCCTTGGCAATCGGGCCACATTGAGCGCGGCTCAGCGGCTTTGTTTGTTTTTGTGCTCCGGGTCCTGACGACGAGGAGGAACGCACCCGCCCCGATTAGCTAGATCTCCGTCTGAGAGGCATGGAGCACGACCGAGAACGCCTGGCGCCCTCTTGATGCATAATGGCGCTCGTTACAGCCCGCCAGAAAATGGGTCCTTGTTTGTTTGAAGCGTCGCCTGATGAGCACGGAGACGGCCAATGGGACGTGAAAAGCGCCGGCCAGAAGTGCCGCCGCTCGCCCGGCGGTAGGAGGCTGCGACCGCCCGGCAAGCCCGACCGATCGGCTACAGGGCGGGATCGGGCCGGCGGAAGGGAGGCTGCGACCTCCCGGCAAACCCGACCGATCGGCTACAGGGCGGGATCGGGCAGGCGGGAAGGAGGCTGCGACCTCCCGGCAAACCCGACCGATCGGCTACAGGGCCGGATCGGGCCGGCGGGAGGAGGCTGCGACCGCCCGGCAAGCCCGACCGATCGGCTGCAGGGCCGGATCGGGTCGGCGGGAGGGGGCTACGACCGCCCGGGAGGCCCGACCGATCGGCTAGGATCGAGCCGTAAACTCCATTTGTCCGGCCGGAGCTGTCGGCGAGCGGTGCTGAACTCGGGACGGGGTGGTCATGACAGCCGGAGCATACCGGAGACAAAGACAGCACTGATGAAGCAATGTCTGGGCTGGAGCACGTTCGGGAAACTAGGAGCAGAACTAGATCAAATGTGTGTGGATCGCCAAGCTGCGTTAATTTCATTAAGACATAACAAGTAGATAGGGCTCGGCGTGATCTTAAGTTGTACTCGCTCAAACCGACATTCACTGCGTTTTGACCTACGCACTATCAAATGTTGAAAGCTCGGGGAGCACGGACTAGATTATTGACTTGATTGACTTTAATTCGTTGAATAGCAAATTACAAAGTCGATGGGTCCACTCAAAACTGGTTTTAAGAACCGACGTTCACAAAGGCTCAGTTACAATATGTGAAGCCCCAGAAATGTAGAGGTCTAATGATTCAGATATGCTCATCAAGCTTAAGGAATGGACGAAAGTTGGTTTACTGGTTGAAAACGTCGTCCTGTATCGACTTATATGGCCAAGGAAAACATTCAGTTTCATATTTTGGACGTTTTGAGTTTGATGCTAAAAGTAAATGGCCTAAGTTGTGACAGGCAAAACTGATCAAGCGACGTTGTTGAGAAATCGTTGGATGTTTTGAGAAAACTCCGGGTTTTAAGCGGAAGACAGTCGTGGATATGTAGCTGAGAGCCGAAGACAAACCCGAAGTTATGAAAGGAAAGGTAGACTTTCTGAACTTCTGACCTTCTTAACCTGTAAACTTCCGAAGCAGAAGCGAAGCCGACGTCGTGAACACCTTTACATATATATATATATATATATATATATATATATATATATATATATATACATGCTATCTGGGATGACTTGCAATGCTCGGCTATAAGAAGGTAGTATTGCAAAGAAATACACACCTGTATTTTACAGTGGGGACGCTTCAACATTGTTAGACACAAATCATTGGCTGGAACAATACAGTTAATTTGATCTATAAAAGCACGTTACCAGATCTTTAACTTTAAAAACTGCAAACGGCAACATACGATCTGCATCAGCTACACAACAGGCTTTGATTACCCTGAAAGCGTCTCTTGAACGGATCAGGTCCCCCTTCTAATGAACCGTTGTTTAACCAACCAATTAGTCAGTGGGATCATGCGCCCCTCCGAGGTACATTACTATCCTTTACCCGGCCAAGCACCTCGGGCAGCGGACGGGTCGAGCGCACAGTAACAGATACGTTGCACGACGCAATGTGGCGATAGGCAAATGCAGGCTAAAAGCCAGTGTGCGTTGCGGTCCTGCCGTAGCTGACCTGCTGTGCTAAAAACATTACGGTTGCAGAGCTTTTCTGTACAGCACATTATTGGCCTTGCCGTCTTGCGACAGGACAAGCCGGTCGGCTTCTCACTCTGGAGCAGCCGATGTAAGACCTACCCCAGGGAAGGACTGGCTCCATCGGGCTGAGGTCCGTTATGTTCGGAGACTAGCCTTGTTTCGTAGGTGCATGAGGGGGCGGGTCTTGCTTGGACACCAAGTCGTGTAGTAGCAGTTACGGGGGTTCAGACTGCCAAGCCTCAAGGGGCAGTTCACAGGCTTCTCTGGTTCTGGGTGAGCGTCCACGGTCCAGGGACTTGCAGGTCCATATCTCTCCACACTGCTGCTCCAGAGGCCTGCAGTTATTACCATCAGCGGCGAAGCTTTTCGCTGCCCGGATGGTCTGGCTCGCTGAGGCCAGGTTGGGTCCTGGTACCTTTCTTCCAACTCGGGAAGCCCGAGGCCAGAGGGACGGTCGAAACAAAATTATGCGTTTTCGCAGAAGGGACGTTTCATTTGACTGCCATGGTTTTGGACCTGGGCACAGCCCACTTGCAGGAGTTGGTTGGTGAAATGTTCTGCTTATTTTGTCGCCGTTTAAATGCACCGTTGATGCCCTGTTCTGCTGATGCCTTGCTTGCATCTTACCATTCGCCACGCTGTCCGTAGCTATGTAGCGCCGCGGATGAACATTCGCGTGGGGAATTCTCTTGGAGCCGTCACTCAGTTTGTGTTGGTGTGGACCACTGGACGTTATAGTTTGGTTTTCACGCTATCCGTCTGCTCGCCATTGACAAGCACGCGACAGCCGATATTCTTCGCTGCTCTATGACTTTCAAGTGGCGCGGAGACGGGTGTCGCCGATGCCAACCCTGTGCGGCAAGTTTGCTCGTTTCGCACCACACACAGTGGTCCGACCTGGGCCAAACCACGGCGCAAACCTTCCTCTCACAGCACTGATTCGGAACGGCTTTGGGGGTCTGCCTCCGACGGTTCTCGATGTGCTAGAGATCAAACGACAGAGGTTCCCATTTATTAGATACGACATGGATATGATAGGCGTATGTGTCACGGAATCGGTTTGTGTACCCCGGAAGTGTAACTGTTGTAATCCCGTCCGTATGATGCATTCGATATTTGTTCCAGGTAAAGGCGATCCCCACTGGCCGACGGTGATCGAAGGGAATACGCTGAACCTGACCCATGTTACACGCTCTGACATGGGGCCCTACCTCTGCATCGCCAGAAATGGCGTACGTGGTAAAATTAGAGGGAGCTTTGCACGAATCTGTCGAGGTATTGTTACTCGACCGTGCTGCAGAACAGAGAGATAAAGACGGGTCTTTGGGTACCCTGGCACACATCTGTGTCGCGGAAGCTCTGCTTTGGTTCTGTTGCATGCTCATTGATCGGAGGGCAGTACACTCTCTCCGACCGTGTACATCCAAATGTGCAGTTAACCGGCGATCACTGCGGTATTTTATCACTTTGAAGCAACTGGTCTGGCACACCAGCTGACGTTTCTGCCACTAATTCTTTCTTCGCAACTATTGAACCCACCGCGCTGAATCTAACGGAAATCAGAAGCCAAGCGTTTTACCAGTGTAACATAATTATGTTGGGGCACGGACAACGTTACAGGTCAGATTGATTTTCAAATGTTTCCTTCCCCACCAAGCAGCTTGCGCTACATCAAGGAGCCAGGACAACGTCAAATCTAAAAATGCAAATGCACAGTCTACATACACCATTTGTCCGTTGAAATTTCTACGCTAAAAATGTTTCATTTTAGCCTCCATTGAATTTAGGTCAAGTAAGAGCACGTCATGTCACAAGGCAGGATTGCCCCTTTGACTAATCATGGGATGCCATCCATGCTTATTAGCCGCATTTTTGTGTGTGACTGAAAGACTGGACCCAGCAGGCTCTAGTTACTACTGAAACTATGGTATCGATTCACATACTAATTCGACATCCCTAAATGACTTATATTGTCCTGTTTTATGTCTTTTCAGAGGAATCGCACATAAATCAGGTTAAGATATGATGCAGCAAGAGCATCACCGCTGATTATGACATAATTATGGCATGATCCGCACTGGGCTTAATCTGACTTTTTTTGCAAAACTATCGTTTCATGTAAAAATACCGAAAGTTTCAAGTCGATGCCTCACTATTTGGTGGTCGCCATAGGTAACATATTATACCGTAGTTTTTTACCAAGGTGACGGAGAAAACTAGGCAGGGTGGGCTGTCGGGATCCGTTTAGCATGTCAAGTCACAAGGTAGGATCGCCAGTTTTGGCTGATACGTGATGTCATCCATGTTTATTAGCCGTATTTTCTTGCGGAACTCAACGAATGGATCCAAATGGCTGCTGATAAGCTTAAATTCGCCACTTTTAACGGATGTGTTACAGTTCAATTAGATTATAACTAACTCCTGTCATCGGTCCTATATGCAGATGCTGAGATGTATCGAACACTTTCGTTTTTTTGCGCCACACCGCGCTTATTTGTAGTTTGTTTACCAAGACGGTCAACTGCGTTTTCGTTGGCGCGTGTGTTCCCAAACATTGTTGTCTGCTTTCTGTCACTTCTGCCGTGCGTCTCACCAGTTGCCTTCTCAGCAACGGAACTGTCATGAGATTAAGAAAATATAGCCTGTGGTCGATGCTGCGACGACTCACTGTGGTCGGTGTTGCAGCGACTCACTGTGGTCGGTGTTGCGGCGACTCACTTTGTGCGTGGCGTGTCGGGCTTTCGTCATGCACTTTGAAAGTTAGAACTCAGAGATAGCGTGCCCTTTATTGCTAATATGCTCAATACATTCTCCATCGGCATGTGTTTCAGGTACCACCCACTGTCAGTAAGCGAATTCATCTCTTCGTGCAATGTGAGTAAATTTGGGAAGAAATAGGCCCATTGTCCTTCTGAACGATAACTCTCAGTGTCTTGTTTGCCTTCAGATTGAGTAATTTCTGAGTGTTCTTCCATGAAATGAGGGCAAAGCATGCAGCGTATGGTCAGCAGCTAAGTGCACGTTAAAAAACTACTGCTAGGGTTCCCAAACGAATCATCACTGGATTGTTTCAAAGCCCATGAAGACTTATAAGGAGTCCAAATGTCATTTGGATTCCTTGCTGTGGTCCTTGTTTCGCTATTATCCAGTACTCACTTTCCACGATACTTGCAACCTTTTATCATTTCACATGTCATGATTTAAGCAAGCTGTGACAAGCAGAAATATAAACTCACAAAGGTTTTCAGGTCAGTAAGCACAAATATAGTGACGGAATAGGTGTTCACGTATCCATGTGTTCAGACGAGTGACTATCAGTATGATGAACCTATATGAGGTGGCAATAAGCAAATGTGAATGCAAAAGGAGCAATGCTGCGTGGGCACAACAAAATACACCTAATACATTTCTCGGCATAACCGTTATATCCTGAAGCATCCATGAACGGGGAGGGCTCAGAAGAACCACCGCAACCGTAAATGAAGCCTTATATTGATGGAAAGTTAATTCTGGTTATATTATACCGCCTCACCACTAGATGCTCGCGTCGATATTTAAAGCCGCTTCGTTCCTGAAATAACGTATAAGGGTCCATGGACACTAGGCTTAACCAGCATGACGTCATTAAACGTGCCACATGTAACACCCGCTGCTGGCTTGCAAAAGTTGCATCATGAAGCGTGCTAAGTGCGATACCACGCCACTGTGCCCAGTGACACCCCACAGTTTGCTCGGTAGATAGTGTAGAGATCTACGTCCAATACTGTGACCATGCCTTGCTAATTTGCGATGCATTCACAACTTCTACGGCACAACTTTACAACTCCCCTGGCGCCCTGACCGTTCGGAAGGACACCTTCACTGGTGTTCGATTACACTACTATGATGCAGCTTTAAGAGATGCACCGATGCCGTCTTTTCAATTGCCCGTGGCTTGCATAACACTTTTAAGATTGTAGGGGGCTGCGGAGCACTGTTCGACAAGTGTATGAAGTCCGGAAATGGCCAGCGAAGATATCTGTAAGGTCACTCAAGTGGACTGCAATGCGGCTGCGCCAGTTTGAAACGCCATACGATAGTGAAACCTTGGTTTGATGAAGGCATATACTTTTAAAATGACCCCAATATGACGGGTATGTTAAGTTGTCAGTACCAGCCATTCCTGAAAGTCAAAGGATTGTTAATATGATATGCCATGTACAGAACTCCTTGACCCATTTTCAGCCGCAGCTTTCCGTAAAAACGAACAACACTGACATTCGGCAGCAGGATGGGAATGTCTTGCAACATTCGTAACGAACCAATGCTGATTTCAGTCAAGCCCATGATTTGGGTGTCGAACCAGTTGATGGGTGGTGCTGTGGGCGGGTCGGTGACGCTACGGTGCCGGAGTGAGGCTCATCCGCGGCCGATCTTCTACTGGATGAAGAACAATACGGAACAGCACGGACTGATCATTAAGTCCAGGAAGTACCACATCCGAACGGTGAGCTGACTTCAGGAAAAGACCCTAATCGGTACTCATCCGTAAGAGGACGCTTGCTTCTTAATTTCGGTCTGTTATGTTCACACGTGCTAGGAAAGGTTGAAGGGCCCCAGCTGGGCTCCACGGTGACGCCCATTATCTAAGCTCATGGGCGCTGCGTTGAAGGCGCGAACGCAGCGAGTTTTGCAATCAAACCTGTTACCACATGATGCAACGCTATTTGGCTTAGTTTGACATAAGGCACGCTGGGCGACGTTCATACCCGGAGTCTCGCAGAGGCCGTTCGGGAGGAGCACATGCGTTGTATCTGAAAGCGTGAAAAGCGCCAAAGAATGTAGTTTACTAGTACATCTATGCTTTATTGCTGGTGTCTTTTTCAGATAAGCATGAAGTACTCAACTGAGATGGTACTGCAGATTCGACACCTGAACGCCTCGGATTTTGGGAAATACCTCTGTGTTTGCAAGAACCCTATCGGAGAGGTTACCGGAGTCATCACTCTTTACGGTAAAACTATGAGTATTTGTAATTTGAACCAAGCGAATGAACTCTTGCGTGCCCTAAACTTGTTACATTGCACGTCATTTTCCACCGAAGGCTGGTCTCAGTCGTAAGTGCATGGAACCGTCACGTTTTATCGGCGATAGTCATCCTAGGATAGGGACGGCCCAAGCCTGTAAGTCAAACACATAAGGAATGCATAAGATCCTTGACAGCACTGCACGGTAGATTACTGGATAGAAAGAGCTAGACACATAAGCCTCACAGCGTTTTCACTGGATGGAGGCCGACGAGGGCCAGCGTGGAGTGCACTGATGATGATCAGCCGGCAATCGATACGGGGAAGCTTCGCTGCACGGACTACACGCATGACCTCTGTCTTGAAAACTACCGCATTTGTAATTTGTAATTGGCTGAGACTGTAATGATGGTGGCACGTGCGTTACAGAGATGGTCGAGCCGACGACAGCTGGGACGACGACGACCGGGTACCCGCGATGGCCGGCCGCCACCGAGCTCGTCACCTTTCGAAGTGGGTCTGGCAGGCGACGACGCTATGGTAGACGGATAGAGTAAATGTGTGTGTGGCGGGTGTGGGGGGGAAGCGGAAGAAGACAAGGATAGGGAGGTGGAAGGGGAGAGGTAGAGGGATGGGCTAGGGAATTAAAAATACGGAGGGAATGGAGAGAGAGAGAGAGGAGAGAGAGAGAGAGATAGAGGAGAGAGAGAGAAGAGAGAGAGGGAGGAGAGAGAGGAGAAGAGGAGAGGAGAAGAAGAGAGGAGAGAGAGAGAGGATAGTAGGGAGAGAGAGAGAGAGAAGAGAGTAGAGAGGAAGGGGCGAGTGAAGAAAGGGAGAGGGATAGAGAGAGATAGAAAGGAGGAGAGAGAGAAGATAGAGGAGGGAGGGAGAGGTGGGAGAGAGAGGGGATAGAGAGAGGAGAGGAGGGAGAGAGGGAAGAGGAGAAGAGAGAGAAGAGTGGGAGGCGGCGGGAGATAGAGGAGAGAGAAGGAGAGAGAGAGAGAGAGAAAGGGAAGAGAGAGAGAGAGAGAGAGAGAGAGAGAGAGAGAGAGAGATGAGAGAGAGAGAGAGAGTGTGCGAGGGAGAGGACGACAGGGAGAAGGTAATGCAAGTTATGAGGAGAGAAAAGCCAGTGATTTAAAAGAAGGAACTTGATAAAGTGGCAGTTCAGTTGTGATTTAAATCAATGTACTTGGCATGTTTGTCAATCAGACTGATTGGTCTTATTTGTTTCGCCCCGTGATTGGTATGCTCAGATGTGGAGGTCAGCGGTGTATGAGTTGACAGCAGAGGTGCAGAGATCATTGAAGGCTTGATTTGGTGCGATCAGATGTTGAAGTCAGTGGTGTGAAAATTAGTTTGCTGGGTACGGAGATCAGCGACAGGGTGACTTACATGTCAGGTTTTGAATTCAATTGTACCATGTTAAGAAAGTGGCAAAAGCCATCTAGAGCAACAACGGTACTTGGATAGCTGTGAGGTTGGCTGAACTGCCATGGCCCATTTAAAGCATATTGAAACCCAGGAGATGCCAGGCACCGTTCAAAAAGCATAGAGATCGACTGGGCAACAGGCATCTGGGCGCGGGTACCAACATTTTCCATCTGCAGGCTGGATCGTTCAAAACGGACGGGGCCTCTGAGGCCATGCAGTTACAAAAGCTGTAGCCCTCGCCGTGCCTGCTGTGCCGGCCTGGGGCCACAGGACGGTCGCCGGCATGCTCAGAATGTCGGCCTGTCTCGGCGGCGCCGGCTGGCCCTGGGCCGAAGAGGCATCAGTCGGGACAAAGGAGTCGTCCAGTGTGGTTGTGACATATAAAACGACTTCCAAATCGAAAACGAATTATAGATGTCTTTGAGATGGCGTAAGCGCCCCTGAGGCAGTGGCAGCCCCCCGCAATATAGCCCGAAACACTGCCAGAGCATTTCGGTTGAGTTATGCTTCGAGCCTTGACACAAGCTGTGCTTGCGACCTAAGAACAACCGAAAACTACGCATGTGGGTTAATGCATGTCGCTTCAGACCGTATCTCGCCCGAAAAGAAAAGAATTTTTGATTAGGTCTATCAAGATCAAATCATATTTTTGACTAGACAACGCCTTAGGCCTATTTCATCTTAGTTCAGGTCTACTGCGAGATCCAGCATGTTGAGATCAGGAAGGTCGGCAGTTGCGCAAGCGTGGTATCACTACCGGATAATTTTATTGGCCTCTTTAAGCACACGCAGAGGTGGGAATATTGACTATTCCTGTAACGGAGATGGGATCTTTGGCGTTGAGAAGCTAGAAAAGAGCAAGGACACCTAATTGAGTAAGGATCCGGGATGGGGCAATATTACGCCGGCTAAAAGGCATGAATATGGCCACTCTCCTCAAAATCGGTGACTGCCATTCAAGACACCTGAATGACATTGAGGAGTGATCTTTGCATATATGTTTACATTAAGCATGAACGGTGAGCATTTCGTTTCATTCACAGTGACACGCCTCAATTCGCCCCAGTTAAGTTAAACCCATTTCGATCTCATTTGCTTGGCTCAATACACCGCGGTCCGAACCTCAAATGTCGGACACCCCCATCAGACTGCCACGGTAGCAGCGCTACTGAGCGGTCTTTGTGGTGCTCTCATGTGGTGGTACTTTACGTTCGACCCTTATTTTGATAATATTATTGGTCTGTATTTTATATTATTGGTCTATATTTGATAATATAGACCCTTATTTTAATAATATAGAGTTATTTGGATAATATCCTCCATCGACTGGTCTGTGCTTAATACCACTTCGAAAATTCATAATTATATTTATTTTTGCGCATTGGCGTCGGCACATATCGTCAGCCGGCAGGTCCCGCAAGGAGCAGGTGGCGCAGGCTTCGATAGAGCAGGTGGAGCACGCTCCGTGGGGCCGCTCTTTACATGCTCCTGGACAAACGCTCCGATCCTAACAGAGATTACCGGACTTGACTCGCTCTCCAACTCAGTCCAGGGTGCACATAATCCTCCAAAGTATGGCAAGTACAGTTCAACATCTGCGCCAGTTGGGTTCGCCCCGCCCGCGCACCTTAAGAGCACCCTTGGTGACGGGAACAGGCTTGGCTTGTACCAGCCGACTGGCTTGTTTGCGTGTCGGCCAATACGGTCACAATCAGAAAACCAGCCCGGCCGACAGCCCCGCCGGGGTGTGAGCTGGAGGAAGGGGATGAGGGGGGGGGGGGAGGGAGGGGGACTCGGCCGTAGATCAGACACCAGCGCTGCTGACGGGAGCGGCACGTGACCGGAGTGGCTGGATGCCGCCCCGCCGTCGGCCGACGCCGTTAGTTCATTGCCCAGCTGCGGCCGATTGATTAAAGTCTGTCTTGCTGCTGTAAATCAGCGCTGTGGCGATGCCGGACTAGGCTCAGCCACTCTGAAGGCAAGAGCTGGCATTCTGTGCACGTGGCCAATCACAAATACTATATTGTACCTTCATGACTTGTACACTGTGGATCAAGTCATTTATATACATGAAATCGGTACTCACACATGTAGTCACACACACACAGCATCCCAATATTCGCTGATCTTTGCACTTCTGCGCTATGCACGCTAAATACATTTTTGTGAACTGTATAATTTGACGTGAGGGAGACACACTTCCCAACAGTTGAAAAGTATGCACAATGTCGACCATACCAAGTACATGCTGTAGTGGTCCGGAGGGGGTTTGTTTATCACGATGGTGTGTCGGGGGGGGGGGGGGGGGCAACTTGCGAGTCGGATGTTGTAGTGGAAGTGGTATAAATTGCTTGTGTTGCATGTCGAACTCATTTGGCTCGCATGTCTGATGTAAAATATTTCGAGCAGTGTGAGGCGTCCATGGTCTATTGCATGTGCTACGGTTTATGGTCTGTGTTTGTTTATATATGGTCTGTGCTATGGCTAATAGGGTCGCGTTTCGTAACCAGCGTATTTCTTGTGAATGCGGGTGTTATGTCCACGCATGTGCTATATATATATATATATATATATATATATATATATATATATATGCATACACGTGTGTGTGTGTGTGTGTGTGTGTGTGTGTGTGTGTGTGTGTGTGTGTGTGTGTGTGTGTGTGTGTGTGTGTGTGTGTGTGTGTGTGTGTGTGTGTGTGTGTGTGTGTGTGTGTGTGTGTGTGTGTGTATGCGCATACACAATGCAAAAAGATGACGTTTCAGTTGCATTTAAGGCTACATCAGTATGGTCAATGCAGACATAGGTAGCCTGGTAAGCATGAACAAACCTCACCTCCACCGAAACATACATGCACATGCTGTTCGCCACGTCTTACCAAAAAAGGAACGGATGAATCTCGGCGCCCCGCCCTCAGTCTACGTTATCGTAATCAAAAAGGCCTTCCAATACATTTGTTTAATCTAAATCCTTTTTGAAGTGAACATCTAAATACAAATTTGATCTTACCCCGGGCAGGTTACCTCGGGCAGTTTGCTCCGGGCAGCCCTTTTTCACCTCATCCGTTTGCAATCTACAAGTTGTCTTCATGTGCTCTCCAAATCCGACGACTTGCACATTTTCACTAGTGTTGCCTCGTGTACAAAAGCGATGTCGGACTAGGAAGGCGATTGTAAGGTTTAGATCTACGTTGAAGACAAATGGTTCTGCACTCAGGCCTACAGGGATCAATGTCACGCACGTGGCAAACGCACGTATATGCCATGCACCACATTCTGTAAGGAATATTTACCTGTTACACTCAGTAGATCTATCATACGTGATCTACCACTTCCGGTCGCCCATAATCACATAGCTGCTCCTCCAACTGCAACTTATATAATTTTAAGCACGCAGCATCCTATTAACACCCTTCGTGTTCAGGTCGCCTGTCTTGTCTTAACTTGGAATAAACACGCCCTAAATTTTTTCCTCGACTGTAGGCACTAGACAGTGATTGAGTCAGCAGAGAATGCCTCTTAAAGTATTTCCCATATCTTCGGAAGATAGCCTGCTTAGACTAGGCTCATTAACTCGAAGTAAACTCGAACAAATTGTTCGTTCTTGAAGGACTATTAAATGTTTAGTGGATGCGTCGAAAAATCGTATACATTTTTTGAGTTATTTCCGCCGTGTACTTCACGGTGCCGCGTATTTTATTGAAATCATCGACATTCGTTCGGAGCGTAGTCTGCTCATTTTATCAACTTGGCGTACTCCCTGCGTCACATCGATACCCGAAGCTCAGCGCTCACCCTGCGTCACATCGATGCCCGAAGCTCAGCGCACACCCTGCGCCACATCGATGCCCGATGTTTAGCGTACTCCCTGCGTCACATCGATCCCCGAAGCTTAGCGTACTCCCTGCGTCATATCGATCCCCGAAGCTTAGCGTACACCCTGCGCCACATCGATGCCCGATGTTTAGCGTACTCCCTGCGTCACATCGATGCCCGATGCTTAGCATACTCCCTGCGCCACATCGGTGCCCGAGGCTTCTTTTAATGAACGAAGCTTTTAAATGTCGCCATAATATCGCTGATAACCCTTTCTTCTGGCAACTTTTAGGACGACACGAAAGGCTGCTTTCTCTGTTTGAGAAACGCCAGATGGGCAGAATGTTCTTTTTCGGGCGATAATAATTACTTATGACGCAAAGCTTTGTTTTCAATTCAATAAGTTTTGATTGGAACGTGATGTGCATACATTATTGCGGCATGGAGCTTTTGATGGTGCAAGTTCTGTCCGTGGAAGTTTTGTTGTGAGACAGTTTTATGCGTAGTAGTTTTGCCAAGTTAGCCTTATGTCGCGTAGAATTTATTGTGTGACTGGTGTATGCATAGCCGTCTTCATCTAGGACCAGGGATGGGACTTTTTTCGTTAGCAATTCTAGCTGTAGTCATTTCGGTGTGGAACCGCTATCGCCTATATGCTTGTCGAGGATTTGCTGCTTCCCACTTACTTTATAGTTCACCTGCCATACCATGTAGGGAAAGGGAGGGAGGCGGGGCTGCTCACCCGCACTCAGTCCGCTGTGACCTGGTCCGCATGTGTCGCTGGCTGGCAGACGGCGGAGGGGAGCACGGCGGCGACACTGGCGACATCTACATCCCCGCCGAGGAGGGCGACCCAGAGAAGAAGCGATCGCGCGTCGGCGGTCGCCACGACCGGGAGCGAAGCGAGCAGCGCCGGCCCGATCACAGTACAGCACGGCCGTCCTGCGGTCATGGTGTCCTGCCCATTGCGCTGCCGTTCCAGCCATCCGTCACTGTCCAGGACGCATGTGTTGGTGGTCTATTGCAGACGACCGTAGACATGCGGGAGCTATCTCATTGGAGCATACCTTTGCCTCCCGAAGTAACCAAGTCTCCTATATCTGGTACCTAATAGTTGTGGTCGTGCCTGCAGTTCAGCTAGCCAAGTGGGGACACTGTCAGACGTGTGACAGGCACGTGGGCTTGCATCCCAGCAACTAGGCTGATGTGCCCCGTCCATGACGGCCGTTCGGCGGCTTGCCAATGCAGGCCGAAAAGGAGCAGCCGTGTCGTGACATTTTATGGCACATTGAAAATGTGCCTGCACAAACTGCATTAGGGTACAGTTAGATTACTGTGGTCATAGAGGCGGCCTTCGTGACAGGACATGCTGACAAATATCCATTCCAAAACAGTCATTGCAAAGCATTCGTTCCAATTGATGCTGGATGTCTTGCATTTTTGGAGTGAATAAGGTTATGCGCCTAACGGTACCCACCATGGCTATTTTGTCCACAGCTGGTATTTGCATGGGATATTGGACACTAGCGTAGGTTTGTCTAGTTGTTTCTTCGTTCATTTTCTGTTATCATCAGAGGGCCGCTCCACTAATGGGGCGAAGCCGTGTGAATGCAGCATGCTGAATATTAACCCTAACATTTTGCTCTGATGAACTTGCCGCCTAGAATATTCATTTTGGGACGATTTTGAATTAAATTACCTGAACGATCTCAGATAATTTTTTTTTCATTCTCACCGCGTAGACCAGATAACGCACTAACCTATAATGACTCCAAGCTACCTATTGGCTGAAAAACGTATTTAGGCTCAAGTTGATCGCGTGGAAAAGTCTGAGGGCACTTTCGACATATATCTCCAGTTTGACCTCGTTTGGCTTTACTTGACCCCAGGGTTTCGACCCAGTGGTGAAACGTTATTACACTATCGGTACTGAGCTACCGGTGCCTGTTTAGGGTACCGTTAGCGTAGTAGTTAAGATACATGTCTAAGAACGAGAGATACGGGTTTCGATCCGCTCGGTATTTGTTTCATTAGCAGCTCCTGTTATGATGCATGTTTACTGCACTCAGCATAAGAACACAACATCACACGGTTTCTCCATACATCCACGTCACCCCTCGTCCGGTGGCGATGCCAGCGCCGCTGGCTGACGCGTTGTCGCTCCGCCCCCAGCCAAGTCGCTGGCGCTGGTGACACGCGAGGATGCCGCGCTGCTGCTGCTCTCGGCGCTGGCGCTGCTACTGTGAACAGACCGTCGTGCCCCCCCCCCCCCCCCAAGCGTCTCGCCCTGGCCCGTCTGGACCCTGAGGTGGGGGGCCTTGGGTCTCACGGGCGCCTCCTACCTCCTGCTGGACTGGTGATGCAATGGGCGGTGCTGCCTGGTATAGGTCGTGCCACCAGCCACAAGTGAAAAAGTCTGGTGTCACCGGGTACTGCCCGGTGCTGCCTGGCAGTGCTGGTACCACCTGGTGCAGTTGGCACCAGCTGGTGTTGGCAGCGGCACCTGGTGCAGCTGGTGGCACAGTTGGTGCCACCTAGTGGACTGGTCCTGCTTGATGCGACAAGCGCCGCGTGGTGCGCCGGACACTGCCTGGTGTAGGTGGCACCACCTAGTGCAGCTAGTGCTCGTGGTGCGACGGCACGAAATGTTAGCGATGCGAACTTATTCAGATAAACTCCATCTTAAGCTTAATCAAAGTTGTAATGCTTAGGCGCGATATGTCGGTGCAAAATGTGATGTTTGTACATTTAGCCTTGTGCCAAGTACCTATTGTTATGGAAGCATTGGAACGTCCAAATCCACTGGTAGACGTAGTTGTTTGATTCGGCATGCTATATGTACGCTGTGCTATCAAGCGATGCCAAATATAGTTTGGTGGATAGTTCTAATTGTGCCCTTGTCTGTACTGCTGACAAGCGGAAACGGTGATAAGAGAAATTCAGACTCGACTTCCGATATAACTCGTGAAAATGCCGTTTGTCAATAATGTTTGAAAGCAGCAAGAAAGGTCTTGATAAATTGATGCATTATGGCATTATGTGATGGCAATGATTAAACTAACAGCAGCTTTACGCATTATTCGCGATGCTCATTTGCGGAGAAAGTTTACACCATTGATTGAGCACGTCGGGGACCGACGTGGGGGGGGGGGGGGGGGGAGCATTAGCGCAACAAGTTCCAACTTTAACAGCAACAGTTGGGGACGACACTGACCTAAGAATATTGTAATCGCTGGACATTGGTGACCTTCGTCCGGACCTACCCATACAAACATAGTCTTAGGATATCATCCGACCGTCGTTGTTCGACCGATGTTCGTGCAATGCCCTGGATGTACTCCTTAGGGTAGTGCTGTATGTTAGGGTGTAGAAGCTCAGCTTATTAAATACTTCGCCTCTGCCCACTCTCACTATCACTATCAGTGCCTGCACATATTTTGTGCTTTTCTCCTCTCATGTGTGTTTTTTAATTAGATTTTAACTAACTTAGATCACCTGCTTAGCTTTCTCATCATACCGAATTCCTGCTTGGAACGTCGTTTAACTAGTACTCCCCTGGTATATTGAAGGTTGACCATGGTCATAACAAAGCTTCCAGCTCATCTTGCCAAAAAAAAAATATCGTGATTTGGCAGACATGCTTGGCATCTCTGCACAGATCAGGTTTGTAAAATATGCAGTTTATCTCAAATGTCGTGCAGCAAATTCTAAAGCTACGTATTCAAGGCACTAAGATGTCACCTCCTTAAATTTCTTCCGAATACCGCACAACACATTGATGCCTTACGAATATCCCCCAATCAACTGACTGGCACCTCAGGTAATTGCCTCTCTGCAATTTGATCTGAACGGACTCAGTTGTCACATGGAAAGTGATTTAGCCATCCTGTCCACGTGGTTCAAGCATAACGAGTTAAAAGCAAATCCCAACAAGTAAGACATGCCCTGTCACCGAAAAAAACCTCAAACTTCACAGAAACGCTCGATAGTGTTTATTTGAAACCAGCTGATCACATGACAATTTAGGAGTTGCCTCTCCAGAAAAAAATATAACGTCAAAAAGCCTCAAGCTGCACGGTGACTTTTGATAGCACTTTTTTAAACTAGCTGATCACATGACAATTTTTGGTTGGCCTTCGATGCAAATTTAAGCACGGAAACCGACATCAAAGGTCGTGCAGCGCTGCTCCAGAACCTTCGTCACCATAAAAAGGTCAGCAGCACTCTTGCTACGCTCACAAAAAAATTGGTCCAAGCTCTGGTGCTTCCCTCATATGAGCTACTGTTTGTCGGACCGGGCTCCACCAGCAGATCTCTCGTGCCACAGGAGCGACAAAGCCCTCAGTTTTGCAGCGCACCTTGTGGCAAAAAAGGAGTTCGATCACATCATTGAAGCACGCCGTCGGCCCAGCCAGATGCCGTTCACCGTGATCATTCGACAAAGAGATTGACCCTTATCCACAGACTGATCCACCAAGGGCATGCACCGTTCAACCTTAAAAGGGAGTACTCCACATTTGAAGACATTAAAGCCAGCATCAGATAGCATGCATTCAGGTCATTTATAGCTAATGATATGTTTGTAAGTGGAAAACACTGCTCTAGACGACGAAGTCTTCCTGTGTAGAAACCGCGGTCCTCAGTACGTTATTGTTGCATTGCGTCATGAAGCATTTGCATGACGTTGAGTTCCTGCCAAGCTAGCACTGTAATGCACTCGCTTAAAGTACTTCAATCGCTCTAGCGGTTGCCATGGCGACGCTGGAGGTGTGGACGTGGCCAAGCTGAGCCACATATAATTATGTGCCATGCTCAGGCCTTTATTTATGGTGCTCTTGCATATTTATCCGTGAGCTCAAGTTGTTGACTTACGTTCCCATACTCGGTTATGACACCATTTTCAAGTTATCTGATTGCAAGTCTTTTTTCCGTAATAAATAGTAACGATGTCCACCTTCTTGCATTGTGTAGCAAAAAACGTGATTGAAATTTGCGCGGCCTGCACAGCGTGGGTTAAGAACCAGTTGCCGACGGTTGTACCTGGAAATCGTGCTCGGGGACGGAAGATATGAACAGCTCTACGATTCTATCACTGCTGGGCTTGAGCAATGGGTGGTCAAGGGGGTGGCAGCCGAATTTGAAAGACGATTCAATCGCGTCACGCGTGCCTGAATGGCCTTGAAATAACTTGCCCGGAATAGGCTGCACGTTCGATCTCGGTATGCTTTTTAGCCATTTGCTTGTATTGTGGAATGTGTATGGTCATTGCATGTATTTTACAGCATCGTGCAGTGCGGGCATCCTATATCTTGAAAATGACAACGCATTTTGCGTCATGACGACCGCTTGGCAGCCCGTATGACACCGTTTTGGTGACAGTCGTTTCAGTGGAGCCCACATTGACGCACGATAAATAAATAAATAAAATACTGTGTGCACCAATTAGGGTCAACGGTCACGCACTGAAAGTCAAAGAGCTCCACCTGTTTACAGTTTTGTTTCTCCGTCGGCTCAGGAAGAGTCCCGAACACTTTGACATGCTGCAAAACGTGACATGTTTCAACAATTTACACAGTGCAGCGCGCGTTGCTTTTTCATGATCAAACCAAGAGCACCGTTTATGATGCTAAGCATGGGAATATCGAGAGTCCTATGCGTTCCATGTTCTCACAAAGGACCCGTGCTCCTCCCTAATGGAAGTAAGTTTTATTTCCAAACCGATGACATCGAATTACTTCTGGACAAGCAACAAGGCAGTGCAGAAGAAAATATTTGGGACGCATTTGCGCTGGGGAAGGAGCACGCGCATCATCCCGCGCATTTTTATGTGGATGCGAACAAAAGTCGGCACTTGCAAACGGAGTGGGATGTCTTTTCCTGGTGTTCAATGATGAACGTCTTGTGGTCAAGGTAACATTGCACCCGAAGAAAGGCATGTATTTTGGTTAATTTCATGCTGTTACACGTTTTCCGCGCTATTTTTCAAGAGGGAATTACCCCTGTTATCTTTTGAAAAGCAAGCATGCAAGACTAACAAAATCCAGCATCAGACAGTGTTCACGGAGCTAAACCGAAATGATATCTTCCATTGGCAGTCATTACTCGTTCAAATCAGAGCAAAGTGGGATGAAAACATCATCTGGTGCCATATTTGTTTAATGTTTAGTCTTTCTCTACTCATCACCCGTGAACATGTGATCAGACCTGCCCACCCCTGCTCACCGTGGTACACAGAACCTTACATTAATACCGGAATGAGTAAATGAGAGGTTGAAGCCCTTGTCACTTCCAGCTAAGAAATGCGAACCGTACAAAACAAGCAAAAAGAAGCACGCGAATCCTCAGGGGTGAGTATTCAATATTGGTGGTGTCATGCAAGTACCGCTTAGCTAGGCATACTTAAAAGTAACCAGCTTCAAGGATGAGAAATGGCGGGCCGCCAATAGCATCACCCATTTAGTAGTGATGCAAAAAGGCAGGTTAATACACTGCAAAGTGTCAGGAGCTGAACAATACCGTGGCTCACGCGCCGCTAAGCAAGTTTGTCAGCTGAGCAAGGTTGACAAGGTTGTTGTCAGAGACTGCAAGACTGCGGTGAGCAAGGTTGTTGTCAGAGACTATAGAGATGGCGCTGTAGTCAGTCATATCGACGCCATCAATTTGCGGAAACTAAAGTATCTCTGACACACATCAGCATGTATGTGTACATCAACCCACGTTATACATTAGTTCCTTTGATCTATATCTCTCGCTCTCTTCTATCTTTTCTTCTCTTCTCTCAACGCTCTCTCGTCTTTTTCTTCGCTACTCGATCTCCCTCTCTCTCTCTTCTCTCTCTTTTCTCCTCTCGCTCCCGATCTCGTCTCTCCTCTCTCTCTTCTTATCTCTCTTCTCTACCTATCCCTCTCTCTCTCCTATCTCTCCTCTCTTCTCTCCTCTCTTTGTTTTCTCTTCTCTTCTCTCTCATCTCCTCTATTATCTATCTCTCTATCTCTCTCTCTATATCTTCTCTCTTCTCCTTCTCTCTTTTCCTCTCTCTCACTCGCTCTCTTTTCTACCCTTACCTCTTACCCCTCTCTCTCTCTCTTCTCTCTATCTCTCGCTATCTCTACTCTCTCTAGGTATTTTTTCTCTGCTCTCTCCTGCACCTCCTCCTTCTCCCTCTCTTCTTTCTATGTTCTCCGCTACTCTCACGCGCACGCATATGCACACACACACACACACACACACACACACACACACACACACACACACACACACACACACACACACACACACACACACACACACACACACACACACACACACACACACACACACACACACACACACACACGCGCATGGTTGCCTCTGATACCTCGTGCTCATGAGTGGCTTTGATTAGTCAGGGACCCCGCGCCGCCCACCCCGCCAGACCTGTCTGCAGGGCCTGTGGGAGGAAGAGACGCCGCCCACCGGCTTCGTCGGGCCGCTAGGCAGGGTCCATAGGAAACAACCTGCGCCGTCGGTTCCGTCGAGCACACCCTCAGCAGTCTTTGTAATTACACGCAGCGTCTCAATTACTGCAATTTTAATCAAATGCTCAAGAATGGTTTTGTTAGTTTCCTGCTGACTTCGAGAGGCTACCGATGCTGTCAAACTGCGGTGCCAAAAGGTCATCTCGTGGTTTTGGCCCAAAACAAGAAGTGGCAAAGAGGTGATAATAATGAGTGGGAATGGTTGAAAAAGTGTTTTCTTGTCTATCTTTTATCAAGACCTTATTGCATTTAACACACAGCGTCAAAGAGTGTTGAGAGCTATTAAGTTGCGAATCTATGCAGTACAATAAATATTTGAGACTGCGTCATCCCCTAGCTTTAATGATTCAAATATATGCAACATGGGATCAGAACTACAAGGAGCGCACAAGCACGTAATAAGCCACAGTGTCCATTTATTTTTTTCTGCAAAATATTTCTATTTTCTGCAAGATAGCCAAATTGTTGAGCAAAATGTCATACTTCACTCCCCATATCAAACAACAATAGTTAAATAAAAGCAGGATTGATGAACAGCACGGTGTGTAGGCAGCATGTCTGTCTGAGCTTTTTGCTTGGCTGGATTTCTAAGATCAGCACCCGCTCTAACTACTTGTTACACCAGGCCTGACCCTACTATCCGGTCGTCCAATTCCGGGTCAACGTCAGCATTTTGCTGGCGAAAGTTTATCATGCAGCCCTTTGACGTCACCAGGCCTTTAGCATGGCTGCTGCCACGGGCCTCAGGCCCTGCCAGTTATGGACAAAAAGCTAACGCTTAAAGCAAACGAGACCGCCTCAGCACGTGGTTGGTAAATCTCACGACAGGGCTAAAGAGCTGTCGGGGCGAACGTTTTGACCATGTCACACATCAAATTCGAACCCGGATGTCAGGCCATGGGGTCCCTTCCTGCTGTGCATAGGTCCTTGCCCAACATCTCAGGCGCAACACTAGCAACGTTACGTTTCTTTGTTAAGCTGCAAAATCAAATCAATATGATCTATAACAAATCAAATCAGGTCTCCCCGTCGGAACAGATTCCACGAACAATTTGAAATGGGTAGTTTCGGACTTTGCTGGAAGCTGCTGCCACCTGTAGGCCTGCTAGTGCTGCCACCTTCAACACGCGCCCGGGTGGTCGGCTTGACACCCTTCGCTCGGGAGGGGGGGGGGGCAATTTGACCCCCTGAGATTTCGGGAACTAAGAAAGCTAGAGACACCAAATCTACAGGATGTGTTGACCTGTACGTGAAATCATGTAGGTCCCAGTTTCAGGCTCCTAGGTCATGATATTCGGGTCAAAAAAGATCAAACAAGGTCAAGTTCCAGGCTGGTCTCCAAAGTGCCCCCAGAACCTAGATAACCGTTTCTTAGCAACAGGTCACATGGTCATTTAAGGTCAGTAACCTTGTTTGACCTTTTCAAGATCAAGGTGTCCAAAATAATGCAAGCTTGCCTTGAGTTTTGCATTTGATTAAGCGACAAAGATGACGCTAGGCAGTATATTCCCAAAACAAAATGTTGCCTGGGTCATTTACGGTCAATGACATATTCTGACCTCTAAGAAGTTCATGGGAGATGCATAATGCGGTTCCTGCTGTCAATAAACTCGAAATGATCACCAGAAACTATCCCATACAGCAAGCCCTGTATTAACAAAACAGGTTGGTTTTGACCTTGGTGTGACCTTTATACCTGACCTTAGGTCGATGCAATTGGCTCATTCAACTGTTGTGTTGCCTAAGAAAGCATCTCAAAGATGTATGGCTTCGTCTAACACTCCGTTGTTAGATCAGATGGAAGAATTCCCTAGAAATTGCCTTCGCTGAAACCATGACCTGACTTTGACCTGCATAGGTCAACAATCTTACAAGATGCACCTAAATTTCTGGAAAATTTCTGCACCATTCTGGAAAACCTTCGGGTGGGGATCAATTTGACCCCACCCCACCCGAGCGCGGGTTAACGTTCTGGTGCTCTGCTCGACTGAGTGGACCGCCGCTCGCTACGCCGCTTGCAGCCACCGCGCTGGGCAGCTGGTGTTTGGTGTTCTGTTCGGCTGCGTGGACCGCCGCTCGCTGCGCCGCCTTCAGTCACCCCGCTGGGCAGCTTGTGTTTGGTGGGATGATCAGCTGATTGTGCCGCTTCGCTACCGTAAGCCTTCTCCCCCCCCCCCCCCGTCCTCTTCCCCTTTGTGCTGTGCTCTCTCTGTGCTCTTCTTCCCAGAGCAAAACGGTGTTTCCGTCAGTGTCCCATCAGCGGCAGCGGATGGCGGAAGTGGAGGTCCTGTCACTCTCGGGTCTGTCTGTCTGTCGCTCTCAGGCCAATGGAAACCTCTTGAAGCACAATCCGTCGGTGAGATTGCGATCAAACCAGCTGGCACGAAAAAAAAACACACCAAATCAGACTTCAGGGGCGTCGTAACTTTGGGGAAAAGTGATTACTGAAAGGCGGTGCTGTTCCTGAGTGCTGCCCGAAACAACGTGAAAGTTCGCATTGCTACGCAAAAATTATGTTTTAAGACATTTAGCGAATGATACGCTGATAGTTTTCAAGGATCATGGTTTATTTTGTATGAATGACTGGTGGCTATATGAAGTGTCATGCTGAGGCGACAGACTGCTCGGCAATAGAGTGTCATGCTGAGGCGACAGACTGCTCGGCAATAGAGTGTCATGCTGAGATAGAGTGTCATGCTGAGGCGACAGACTGCTCGGCAATAGAGTGTCATGCTGAGGCCACAGACTGCTCGGCAATAGAGTGTCATGCTGAGGCCACAGACTGCTCGGCAATAGAGTGTCATGCTGAGGCCACAGACTGCTCGGCAATAGAGTGTCATGCTGAGGCGACGACGCTCGGCAATAGAGTGTCATGCTGAGGCGACAGACTGCTCGGCAATAGAGTGTCATGCTGAGGCGACAGACTGCTCGGCAATAGAGTGTCATGCTGAGGCGACAGACTGCTCGGCAATAGAGTGTCATGCTGAGGCGACAGACTGCTCGGCAATAGAGTGTCATGCTGAGGCGACAGACTGGCAATAGAGCGTCATGCTGAGGCCACAGACTGTTTGGCAATCACTGACCATTAGGCTGCAACCACTAACCGACAGCGCACGGTGACTGCGGTCATTGCAGCCGGAACTGCGGGCAGCGGTGTTGCGCCCACATATGGATGCTCGCTCGCAGGCACGGGCTTCGTCATCCCCGCCATTTGGTCTCTGAAGGGGCTGTGGGAGTGCTGTGACAGACCACAGCAAGACTGACCCCGACTGCGTCGTACCTCCCGGCTGACCTGTGCAGGAGCTGCGGGAGTGCTGTGACAGACCACAGCGAGACTGACCCCGACTGCGTCGCCCCTCCCGGCTGACCTGTGCAGGAACTGCGGGAGTGCTGTGACAGACCACAGCGAGACTGACCCCGACTGCGTCGTACCTCCCGGCTGACCTGTGCACGAGCTGCGGGAGTGCTGTGACAGACCACAGCAAGACTGACCCCGACTGCGTCGTACCTCCCGGCTGACCTGTGCACGAGCTGCGGGAGTGCTGTGACAGACCACAGCGAGGCTGACCACGACTGCGCCACCTACTAAAACAATCGATTCATCATCTTAATCGGCACATTAACATACCGTGTGTACAATATCACATAGGAATGCGTAGACCAGTGGTCGAAGTCTTGAGCCAATGCTGGCTTGATCAGTGGCCCCAGATACAAGTCAGATCAGATCAGCAGATCGGCGGCATGCAGGCACTAGCACGTCGAGCTGGAACTAGGGTTACAAAACATGAACTGCTAAGCTGAAAAGAAAATGTTTTTTGGGAAAAGGTAGCATGTGAGATCCCTTGTCACTTTTGCACAAGAATATGAGAACGTTGAAATGCGGCATTGGAGGCTTATCATTACGGAGCATCCATGGGCGCACCTTTACAGAAATACTGCCCAAGGTAAGGGGGCACGTGGTTAACAGACAGGCGACAAAGTGGCTAGAGGGGCCAACAACTTAAAGTTAACATTTTTGGGAAAGGCATAAGACAACGCAGACCTAAAAAATCAGGAGCGCTAATCACCCGTAATCGTTGATTCATGCTCTAAACACACAAGATGATGTGGGACCGCGATTTGAGCGGCATTGCTCAGATAAGGCTGGCTTGTACAGGAACGAGAAGAGAGAAGAGGAAAAGAAAGAGAAGTTATTGGTTACGCCAACTTTTCGGTTAAAAGCTGAGAGAGTAGAGAGAGTGTGCGTGTGAGAAAGAGAGAGAGAGAGAGGAGAGAGAGAGAGAGAGAGAGAGAGGAGAGAGAGAGAGAGAGAGAGAGAGAGAGAGGAGAGAGAGAGAGAGGGAGAGAGATGAGAGAGAGAGAGAGAGAGAGAGAGAGAGAGAAGAGGGAGAGAAGAGAAGAGAAAGAAAGAGAGAGGGAATGTGTGTGTGTGTGTGTGTGTGTGTGTGTGTGTGTGTGTGTGTGTGTGTGTGTGTGGTGTGTGTGTGTGTGTGTGGTGTGTGTGTGTGTGTGTGTGTGTGTGTGTGTGTGTGTGTGTGTGTGTGTGTGTGTGTGGTGTGTGTGTGTGTGTGTGTGTGTGTGTGTGTGTGTGTGTGTGTGTGTGTGTGTGTGTGTGTGTGTGTGTGTGTGTGTGTGTGTGTGTGGTGTGTGTGTGTGGTGTGTGTGTGTGTGTGTGTGTGTGTGGTGTGTGTGTGTGTGTGTGTGTGTGTGTGTGTTCATGCAATCTTTCGTCTTGGGCTTTACAATGCGTCTATTTCACCCATTACTCTGCTGATAAAGGTAAGCACAACGTGCAGTATTTTCACGCCCTTTATTGTTCGTCCGCCTCTAAAACACTAATCAGGTGCAAAAATGAATTGAAGTGACGATGTTCGGCAATTGTACGCATTTATTTTTGATACTTTTCGCCATGATATATCTATCAGCATACTGGACTTAGTTACCTCGGTTTGCCTCAGTGACAAACGTCCCTCAAACAAACATCATCACCTCAGTTCTGTTTCGATGGTCGTTGGTAGCTTTCGTTAGTTATGCACAGTGGGCGGAATCTGATCAAGCAGCACATACTCTTCGCAATGTACCTGAGCTGCATTTTTCCCACATAGGGTTAGGTAAGTTAGGCGGTTATGTGGTTTTTCCACCTCATACTCACTATGCCCAGACGGTTCCCGAAATCTATGGCCCGTGACTGGAGCCGGGATTGCCCATTCGTTGTCCGGCGTGCATGCACATTAAGACGGCGGGAAAATTTATATCACAAGGCTCATCCTACGTTATCCACACCTCATTGAACATGACATCATATCTAGCATTGTAGCATTCGCGCTTTGCCACTGCTGTAACGAGATTGGTCCATGTTCCCGGCTAAGGGGGCCTGCGACTCAAAGATTGTCACAATATCCGCATTTCAGGGAGCGATTAGGGGGGGGGGGGGGTGCAGCTATGGAGGTCACGCCGCCTGGCAGCTATGGCCTGCAGTATCTCTACAAAGCAGAAAAGTCCCTGGGGCCGTAAAACTGGTCAGCATTTCTACGATCACTTGGCATTTCCACCAAGCTCCCGGCTTTGTGCTGAAGCCCGACATCCTGGCATGAGGGGCCGCTAATCACACGTGAGAACGGAGCTCCTATAAGCGGACCAGCGCTTGTAAGTATTGCTGGCAAGAAAGCAACGGGATCTCGTACCTGACTGAATACATATACCGGCACGCGCTGCTTCTGGGCTGGGTGGAAGGAGGCCGGTAGTGTAAAGGTTATGACGCACGTCTGGGAAACCAAAAGCGCGTAGTTTGATTCCCCACGGTGCCTGCCCTTCATGCGGCCTCAGCAGCTGAATGAGTCGTAAAGCCTCAATGCAGATGATGATGGCCGGTGAAACCCACAAGGCAAAGGTACCATGTTGTAAACACTAGATTTGAACCAATCATTAAGTGAAACATTTCAAGACACGTGCGACATGAAAATGCCACAAACAGCGTGTTTCTATAACCACCACTGTTGTGAGCAACCATGCTATGGCAACCCACTAAAGATGGAGGCTCCTGACCGTGTGGGAGCCTCGGTCTTGCAGCCCCCTCTAAGCTGGTGACTTCCCACTGCGTATGCCTGGAAGATAAATCCATCTACGACCTGTTCTGGTGACCGAGTAGGTGGTTTTCAGCACCTCTTTTATAGTTGGTTGACCTTGACAAGCAACGACATCCACGAGGAGTCGAGGTCTCATCCATAAAAGCCCGGATAGACGAGGTCCACGGCTAAAGTCACGCCCCCTTAAAGAGATCCGCAAACGGGAGAGAGAGCGAAACAATTAGGCGAATGCCAAGCGAAAATTAGCTTGACTGTGGGCATGTCCATTTCCATTTAACATCCTTCTTCTCCCCCTCCGCTCTCATTTCCCGCCCCCCTCACGGTCGTCCCGACCTGGACCATCGCCGACATTTCTTGCGTCGTTGCCACTGAGCACAGAAGCGCGTTCAGTGGCGAGTAGTGAAGGGGTGCGCCCAGTATAGGAGCAGCAGAACGGCCAAACGGTTCACCAAATCCTCTTGAAAAGCATTGTATTGGTGAGTACTGGTAAGACATCACACTGCAATCAACCAATGCAGTTATCCATAAAAAGATGCGTTGAGAAGCAAAGAATTGAAGCCATTCTACACCATTTCAGCACAGTGACGTTAGACAGCACAGGATCACCACACCTAGCAACGGCATTTGGGGTATCCTCCAAGCCACTGCTGGGGTCTCGGCTGTCACGCAAACGATGTGGTTCTGGCCGACAGTGTGCGAGTCGCCGGCTGCCCCCCCCCCCCCCCCCCTCCCCGCCCCACGCCCGCCCCGCCCCGCTCGGTCCACCGGGCGGCCTTCAGCAAGGACGCGGTAGACCGAGCCAGAAGGCTGACTCACCCTCCCCGTTCGTCTGGTGCTTTCTGTATCTCTGTCAGGTGTCAAGAGGGGCGGTCCAGACGAAACTCCAGTTGGGGTGTGGGGGTGAGTTCAACGCGGCAGGGTTGAGGTAGTGCAGTAGGTGCTCAGAATGAAGCTTGTTGACTGACCCACTCGTCGCCAACGTTATCGTCAGGGGCGCACGCAACACCTCAGCACACCAGGCATAGCAAGTACACTCTCTTGCGTGAACTGAAAAACGCAGTGTAACGTTCTCAGCCAAGTCGGGTTAAGCTTAGTGAAAGCTCTTTCCCTACGTGTGAGTCCGTGCCACCTTTGGTAATCTTGCGGTGTGATCCTTCCATCCCCGATCACCTGCGCTGGGGTCTGTCCTTCCATCTCCGATCACACGCGCTGGGGTCTGTCCTTCCATCTCCGATCACCTGCGCTGGGGTCTGTCCTTCCATCTCAGGCTGCCGTAGCGTGGGCCATGCCGACCTTCGCCATAGACACCCCTGGCCTCACCACGGTGGCCGTTGGCCCAGGTCTGACCCGTCTGCCGGCGGCCACGGGCGGTGCGCCTGTCCGAAGGCCGCGCCGCCGCGCCGCCACCTCCGGCTGCTGGCGGTGCTGTCCGGCGCGGCCTTGGCAGGCACGGGCGCCGACCGCCGCCCCTAATCGCTGTTTTTAACGCAGTGAACGTCTGCCTGGTCCGGTGGTGGCCGGCCGACCGTTCGTCGCGGCCGCATGGCCATCTCCTGCGCGTGGGGGTGTCGCCGCCGTCGTCACAGCCGTCGGCGGCGTGTCCGGCGGCCGACTGCTCACCTGCCGAAAGTAAAAGTGTTTGGCCCCTGCCGACTTTCGGCCATGGCGAGTTTGCAGGTGCCATGCCACGACGTCAGACCTCCGTTATTTGCGATACATGCCGGAGATAGGGGTCTGCAGCTAGCGCTGCAGCGGAAGAATTGTTCCCTCGACCTCGGCGCCCCGCACCGTTTAAATGGAACGTGAGTCAAAGCTCGTCGAGCTGGGCAATTGACCGAAATGACCTTCGACTCGGCATGCTCCGAGAAGTCGAGGGGAGTCGGTGGAGGTGGCGTGATTACCTAACACGAGCCCCTGAGCTCTGCGGGAGCTTACATTGCGTCCGGTACCCACACAGCAGCTGGTCGTAGCCATTGAGCACAGCACAAAAAGACACCTTGGAGCAGACATACCTCCGTACGCGCCTGGGGCCTGCACGCGTGTGCATGCATGTGAGCGTGGGTGTGAGCGAACATGTGCACATGTGAGTGCGTTTCTGCGTATGTGCATGCTACGTGTACCGTGTGTGCTTACAACGCCGAACGTAGCTAACAGGCTTGATTGAAGTCGCCACTCTGCAGGGCTCTCCGCACATCTTTAAGTCTTGAAGAGTATTCAGTGAGAAGCACTTCCTCAAAGTTCCATAATGTGACTGGATGATTTCTTTTTAATGCTTCTGAATTGCCCCCACCGCGCTCGCTGCCGAATACCTCATTGAGGTGAACTCCGGGCTTGGCAGGCAATACGAGTTGTTGCCAAATCGTGCTTTCGCCACATTATCATTGTCTTAATATGCAGTGTTAGCTTGGACTTAAGGTCGAGGGCGAATGAAGGTGGGCGCACCAATGAGGCCACCACTTCGCTGCGTCACTGCAGATTCGTTGACGTTTTTGGCTTAATTATACGGTAATGCGCATCGTACCCGTCTTGCACCCGGACTATTTATTGTTAGAACCGCCCTTAATAATGTCCCGGGCTCGTTCGAGCAGTTGAAAGGGGTAGTCAAGGATTAATTCATACGAAATTAATTCTTTGACGTGCCATTTCCAGCGGGAGTGAGGTCCCCCACGAAGCGCCCGCAGGCGACCAACAAAGCTCAGCAGATCCTACTGCCGTCTATTGACGCACTCCGTTGGCGTTTAGACATGCTGTATTCAGCCCGTCTGCGAACCGAGCCGTCTCAAACGGCGTCGGGCCACGCTGCTCGTGACGCCGGCTCTGGCGCCATCGCACCTGGCCCTGCTGCCGCCCGCGCTGCTGCAGCTGACAGCAGGGCTTGGCCGGGACGCGCCGCGGCGCAGCCCAGCCCGACCTCGGCCCATCGCCGCCGGCCTCCGCCGCGCCGGCGGCCAAGGATGCCGCCGCGAACTTGATCCACATTCTCGGCGCGGCTCGGAGGCGGTGTCAATGTCACGGCAGGCGGGCGGACAGGTGGGCCGGGTGCGCCGCCCCGGGGCCCGGATACCGCGGCCGGCCGGCGGCGGCTCAGTGCCCGCACGCGGAGCCGAATGGGCGGCAGGGTCCGCATGCCACACCCGCCGTGGCTGCTATCAGGCGTGGCCCTGGCTGAGGGTCAGCAGCGTGCCGGAGCTGACGTCAGCAGGCCTCCACTTTCCTGAACTGGTAGAAGCATTGGAAGGTCCATTGCTTGAAGGCTGCAAAAATGACATCAGACCTACGAGCATTGCTTGCTTTCACGTTTGTCTTGAATTCACGTGCAAAGTTTTGTAGTTTTGTAGATGGCGAAAATAAACTTCCAATACCCTCCGTTAGCGATTTTTTGTGTGCTCCGTGTACCCTTAAAGCTCAAAATCATTGATGTGAAATGGTGTCGCAGTTTCCTTTAGTATGTTTTGATGTTAGGTGATGGAAAATCTTCCGGTCTCACCTGGAGTTCGATTCGATGTTGAGCGCATGTTAGCAACAAGTTAGTCAGCAGCTCAAGTCAATCCAGTCAACAAACTCCAATATCACGGCGCTCAGTACTAGCCTAAAAAGGGTGCTGGTCACTTTAAGCTCACACAGAGTCCAGGAAGAGTTCTCTTTTGCGCACTCTGTGCAGTACGCACCGCAACGGCCATCCACCGTAGCATGTGCTCATTCACCGCATTATGTGACCATGCAGCCAAAAAGCGAAAAAGAAGAATATGTGTGGAATAAATAGTAGTCCCAGAGCAAGAAAGATCCGTAAAACGTCGATAGAATAATGTATGGAACTACATCGCATAAACGCACGCACCAACACCAAGCTGAAGCAGTGGGGACTTTGATTAGCCTAGATTAATCTTCATTTTGTTCAATCTCATCGATCCGCACCCTCAGAATATTTCCGCCGTGTTTTGGAATTATTTTCTTCAAACAAGCGCTGACAGGGTGAAGCGGGCCTAAGTATTAGATGCCAACTACACATTTCAATCCTTCTTCCGACACCTGCTAGCTGTGCTTTGAAGCTTGTCAGACGGGGTCTCGAGGTCCAGCGCACAGCCTGCACGGCGCGCTCAGACGTCAGACGGGGTCTCGAGGTCCAGCGCACAGCCAGCACGGCGCGCTCGCAATGCCATGCCTGATAGCGTGTCAGCCACGATGAAAGGTGTGCAGAGAGCGTGGCCATATGCCGGAACGACGAGTCACTGGGGCTGATGCTGTCGTGTCATGATTAAATGGATGCATCATGGAGCCCGAAGGATGTGATTCATCAGCATCGAAATGACTGAAAATGGCTCACTCACACCACGCTGACGCAGATTGTTTAAATTCGTGACTGTGGTGGCCTTCATGCTCGGGTACTTGCTGGAAATACGTTAATTGAATAGGGAAAATTACAAAGACTGTTCCAGCTTAGCGTGTCCTCGAGTGCATAGCACTAGCTTCTGTTCAACCTCGCTGCGATATGTACAGCAATTTAAGATTTAAGTACTGACATACTAACGGCAATCATGCTGCATGCCGCACGCGATTCAAATTTGCCAAGTAAATCCGATGTCGATGCTTCATCCGCCTCGATAGCACACTAGTTTGGTGACACAACATGACACACACTGTTATCTTCAGTAGCAGCCTTTCGGCACTTCCTCACTGCCCCAGTCACTTGCCGACCGCCCATTCACCTAACAGTCAGTTTCGTCACCATACGCAACCGGCGACTGCGCATCCGCTCCGTCACTGCGTCACCGCGTGCCCCAAGCGCCCGCTGCCGCCGCCGTCCGCCCCGAGGTACGGGTCGCCGTCGGCAGCGCCGGTAGCGACTGACACGCAGTGCCCGATCTGACCGGCCGGAGATCCAAACCACGGATGCATCACTGTTCGTCACGATTCAGCGTGCCAATGGCTACACAAAACTGATATCCACGATATACAAGTACGCATGGTTCTAAAAGCTGATGTAAGACCCTAAATTTGTTATTTCTACGCCACTGAGTCTTTTTGACGCACCAGAGATCGCTTCGATTGATGGCTAATGGCATTAGTCTGATGCACGTCGACACGGGGTGTTCGATGGCACTTGCTGCGGCGAGTTTAGTTTTCGAGGCCGCGGGCAGCCCCGGGCTCCCGCTGGCCGACTGGAGCTCCCGCTGGCCGACTGGGGCTCCCGCGGGCAGCCCCGGGCTCCCGCTGGCCGACTGGGGCTCCCGCTGGCCGACTGGGGCTCCCGCGGGCAGCCCCGGGCCCCCGCTGGCCGACTGGGGCTCCCGCTGGCCGACTGGGGCTCCCGCTGCCCGACTGGGGCTCCCGCTGGCCGACTGGGGCTCCCGCTGCCCGACTGGGGCTCCCGCTGCCCGACTGGGGCTCCCGCTGGCAGACTGGAGCCAGTGAGCGTCGCTCGTCCGGCCCGAGTCGAGCGCCGCACACGTGATACACGCCAACAGCGCAAGCATTCGGCGATCGAGCACCGCGTGATGCATCTCTGTGGAGGTAATCTATCTCGGCAGCACGCTACGTATATCAGCCGGCGTGATGGAACCCCTCCCACCTGGAGCTCTAGACCGCTTCGACAGCGTGCTGGCAATTAGAGGACGCGGTCTCCTCGGTTGGAACATCCAACCCCGCTCAATCATGGCGATGTCCTGCGCAGTGCACACCCCCTTGACCTTCGTCGGCGCCGCGTGCGTCACGAGCGCGTGTGACGCGGCTTCCGCCGCGGTGGCCACGTGACGGCCGTGGCGCGGCCCGGTCGCTGGCCGGGCCGACTGCGTGCGAGGCCCCAGCAGTGCGTCCGCCACGTGAGAGCTGCCCGGCTGGTGCCGTCGCGCCGCCAGCCTCGCCGGTCCCACGTCGCCAGCACCCCCACAGCGCGGGCCTGCCCGTCCGAGGGCGCACCACACGTCAGTGCACAGAAAAAGGAAAGACAAGCAATTTCACTTGTATTCATTTTTCACGAGTAGAACATCTGACTGGTCAGAGAGCTGTACAGTTCGATATCAACAGACGGCTATTAATCGACACTGGTAAATATCGCAAAATACAGCTATACAGATACATGTTCATCGTGATAATTTTCCACTTTTAGCCTGAGAAACCATTCTTTGCCTTTGTACATCTCGGTAAAATTATGACACAAGTCATGCCTAAGGCGAAATGAACTTGATCTGAGCGTCAGCGAGTCACGCATCAGAAGCGGCCGAGCGACAGTGACATCCCCAGTCAGTGCCCCAGCAACCGCCTGGCGCATGTGACGTCATTCAGTCGGTATCCCGGCAGCTGCTCGGCGCCGGCCACGTCATCCGGTCGGTGCCCCAACAACAGGCGCTGGTGGGACGCGAAAGCCAACCCGACGGACCATACACAGTCAGCCAGACCCTCCCCAAACACCGTGCGGAGCCCCAACCCTCTAGTCGCACCCGCCCCACTACACCGGCCGGAGATCATACAGCTTCAGTGCTGGCGGCGGGCGGGCCACGCACCGCCCTCGGGTCAACACCTTGACACGGTAACCCAGATCAAGGTAGACGACGCCGCGCGAGCCGCGGCCGGACGGCGCGATACGCCGGACGGCCGCCGCGACTCCGCGCGGTCCCTCCCACCCCCCCCCCCTCCCCCCCCCCCGCTTCCCCAGTAACGGTGGACAACCGACGTCTGCTGCAGCGACACTCCAGTGCAATCGCACTGGCGCCCCTTTCCCACACAACGAGAGCTGCATTCAGCCGGTGGACATACGACGGAACCGTATGCGGTCTGGATAGCCGAAAGTCCGTCACTCAGGCTGGTGCCCATGCCACCGCACGCGTCCCGAAGAGAACATGAACGGGACCGAGGAGAGTCGAACGGAGGCCGCTGCAAACCTCGCGAAAACAGCCGCGCCGTCCATCGACAAATAACGCGGCGCGACCTGCAGACGCATGATGGGCACGCCGCGCCCCTGCGACTGCCGAGGCCGGCTGGACCGGGCCCGCGTCGAGGCGGCCGCGGCGGAGGCACGCCCCGCCGCGTGACGGGCGGCCGCGAGCCGCACCGCCTGTGACGCGGAACTGGAATGGAGGAACGACTTTTGCCGGCTGGAGCGGCGCTGAGCTGTCGAGCGAGCGACGCCACAGCCCGCACCGGATCAGGGAGCGTTCAGTCGTGTTTGGCAGACATGGAGCGAGTGATCACAGAAGAGTTGTCGACCGCGTTGCCAGCCGACGCCGCGTCCCGGGGCTCCGCCGCCGGGCCGCGGCGACGCCGACTCGGCAGGAACCAGCAGGCATCACAGGACCGGTCCCGGCACACTTGGTCTGGTGCCGCGGACGCACGCGCATGTCTCGTCTGTCCACACCGTCCGGCTAAAGAAGTCTGACCCGCAGCACTGATCCGCCGCCAACTTGCTCCGCCCGCAACGCCGACAACAGCACTAAAACAACACTGCAGCATGTCCAGGCACGCACTATGTCAGAATAGTCTTTAATATATTGATGCACAAACGCGTGAAAGACCAACATTATCAGAGCAGAGCGTCCCAACCACCGGTTCCCGATTTTTTGATGCCACGCACGGCGTGGACAAATGCCTGCATAATAGAAGCCCCGGCATATGACACGGCCACCTGCCCTGCTTGAACTCTCATACGGCCCGGAGGACTGGTCACACCCCTTACGAACCCCACCGCGAACACCCGCGAAGGTCCCGGCCTGACTTGCATTTGTAGCCACAATACTTTCCCAGAGCGGAACCGCCCGGCCCGGTGGACGCCATGGCTGCGACGGCGCGGAAGGGACGCAACTTCTCCGCGCAGATGGCGGGTCCGCTGCTGGCCAGCTCAGGCCGCACAGGCTCGGCAGCCAGCAGCGGCTCCGGACGGCGGCCACCGCGGCCAGCTGCCGGAGCGCCCTCGGCAGCCGGCGCCGGCGCCGGCCACGTGCTGGCTGCTCTGACGGCGTGGACGGCGCCGTTCGCCCCGCCGGCGCTCGTAATGGCCCGGCCGGGCCCCGCGGCGAGCAGAGGTCACGTGACCGGGCCCTGATGGCCGACCCGCCGCGAACCTCTGGCCTCTGGAACGGAGAGAGTGAGCGTGAGACAGAGTCGGTGCGGCCCGCGCGCGCCCCCTCCGCCATCAGGGCACGGCTAGACAACGCCAGTCTTCAATACATTGATGCATATTGAGCGCCGGCTGACCCCGCCAGCCGGCGCCCGGGCTGGGGTCAGTGAAGAGTGTTGATCCCGCCACCCAGCCTTGTTGGGTCCACAGGCGCCGTAACATAATATTGTTTGGCTTGGCGTTCGACTCCAGACGCCTGTCTGGGATCGGTCGGTGCGTGGGGAGGTCTCATGCACTAGCACCACACGTGCACGTTGGATGCACTGCAGCGTCGTGGCGCGGCCCCGGTCCGCTGCTAGGGTCACGATGTACAAACACCCCAGCGGCAAATGTCAAGGCTTACACCCGTCGCTCATGGCCGGTGAAAAGCGCATATCAACTTGTGTTGCTCAAAGGTAGCATCATGACATGAGAATGAGCCTCCGAATAATCATCCACGGATGAAGAGATACAAGCCACCAGTCTCTAAGTACTATCATGCATTCCAGAACTGGTATAGAGATTCCGTAATTGCTAATCCCTTCGTAAAGGATAAATCGCTCTAAGTTCAAAAATGGCAAGTTGCGTCATACCCTTCTGCTCAATTCGGCATCCCCTTTTCTGTACGCTTTACCTCTACTCTGAAATTAGTCTACAATACACATTTCCCACTATAGGGCCTATGGGAGGCGAGAACACGGCAATACCACTTCCACTACATAGTTTTTGTCAAGTAATTGGTTAGGTTTTGTTTCGCACCCTGGCAGGAAAGGCGGGCGCCACGGGGAATCAAACACCGTACCTTGGCCCCCCCCCCCCCCCCGGGCAAGCGGCCTAAAAACTACAGGTTAAGTGAAGTTCGCCACTCAGATTCGTTCGCCATTCAGTTTCGTCACTCGTTTACACTTGGTTCGCCACTCAAGGCCACATAGCGTGGCATTGCTACAGGCCCTACGTCAAAGAGAAGCATGGTCACATGTCCTTAAAGTACTTTCCGTTCAGTTTTTCCGACCTATAATCCTTTACACTTTCTTTAATGCCTCCAATTACGAAGAGATGCCAAGAATGTTTCAGTTTAAAAGCCAAGAGGATGCAAACTGATATCCAACCACGCAATGAATTGACTAAATCTCAATAATAACAATACACCAAGAACGCAGAACAAATTGGGTGCGTGTACATACAAGTACCAGAGTTTCGTATAGATGTCGGACTCTCCCACTGATTCCGAATCACTTGATTCATGAAGACGTCGGACGCAGGTCGCCGAGTCCGGGCCTGCGGCGGCTCAACACTCGGCCAGTGACACGAAACACTCCACGAAAGTACTCCACACGCCAAACACGCCGTCTTTTTGAGGGGCTTTGACCGCTCCGTTTGTAAAAGTTACGACGCCAGCGTACCACACTGTAGCGTGCCGCCCCGGCACGGTAACGGTAAGTGCGAGGTACGACCGCCGACGCGCGTGATGTTACGGCAAGCCACAGCTGAGCCGGGCAGGTACTAGGCGGTAGCCGGAATTACCGCAGGAAAACCCCACCCAAAGCCGGTAATCAGATGAGGTGGCCGCTGAAGCCAAGAGGAAGTCCAGCAAAGCAAACTGATTCGGCATTGCAAGTGGTGCACACCCTTCACCGCAAGCACCGGCAAATCACAGCCTTTCTCAGTAAGAAATGACTATACGGACTGGAACACACCCTGCGTCACCCATAGCACAGTCGTTAATGTCCAGCAAAGCTCTCCGTCATGTGAGAGGCAGTGTGGTGACTGCAGTGACACGATCCAGGGACCGACATCTTCCAGGGTCTTATCTCTGTCTCCTCCAATAGGATGCCAGAATCAGCTGGCCTGTACACTGGCATTGTGCACCGAAGTCTGGCTTCGGTCTGCCCCGATAGGATGCCCAACTCATTTGGCTTGTACACTGGTAGTGTGCACCCAGGTCACACCCAGCTGGCCCGAAAGCGTGCGCCGAAGCCACACTCAGCTGGCCTGTACACCGACAGTGTGCGCCGAAGCCAGGCTCAGTTGGCCTGCACACCGACGGCGTACACCGGAACCACGCTCAGCTGGCCCGCGCACCAACAGTGTGCACCGGAGCCACACCAGGCTGGCCCGACAGCGTGCGCCAAAGCTACACTCAGCTGGCCTGTACAACAACAGTGTGCACCGGAGCCACATTCAGCTGGCCTGTACAATGACAGTGTGCACCGGAGCCACATTCAGCTGGCCTGTACAATGACAGTGCGCACCGGAGCCACATTCAGCTGGCCTGTACAATGACAGTGTGCACCGGAGCCACACTCAGCTGGCCTGTACAATGACAGTGTGCACCGGAGCCACATTCAGCTGGCCTGTACAATGACAGTATGCGCATAATCCTGACTGTGAAGAGCGCTCACAACAGTTTCAACAGCTCCAGTTCAGGTCAACATATATTGCACATGTTCGACCACCATTTGAGTGTGCACCTACGCACCTGAATTGGGCGCACATGACACGACCAGCCCGGGCGGTTTTCTCGAACTTGTCCTGCAGAGTTCGGGCGCTCTTCGACACAGCGGTTGCTGTGGAATTCTTTCATTGCGCTCCTTATTCATGACTACAAAGGTCCGTTTTGTTTAACCTATGTTTGAGTTTGCTTCGCTTATGACCACGATCTTTGTCGCTCGGCCTTCTGAACAAACTGCGGGTTCAAAATATCGGATGATGATTTGTAATACCTTATGTCAGTGCCAGTATGTCATTCGTTTCATGTTAATAAAAAAAACGAAACACTGGGACTTCGGTGCATGCAATGCACTACATCTAGTCAGTAGCGGCAAAGCCTTGTCTTGCCACATAGCGAATAATAGGCTGGGTCTTTCCACAAATTTGTTTTGTGATTGACAACCGGCTCAGTGCAGCTGTGACAGCGGTCATGCTTCGTGTGTGCTGTACGCAGCTTTGATCGCTTTGGGATTCAGTTGAAATTTAATCATAATTCGGTAGGGGAAGCCCTGAGTGACCTAGATGTACTTTCTAGACTAAAATACAGCTTTAACTAGTTCCACGAATCCACTGAAGAAGGTTTTGGCAACAGGCTCTCGCGGTGGTCCTCTCATTTTAGCAGACCTACCCACCCCTGCAGAGCCTCTCCCAGTCTGCTTGACAGGATCCAGACAGCCCGCCGGCCATCCCAGCCGACAAGCCAGGGAGGGAGGGGGGGGGGGGGCAACCGGGGGAGGGGCAGTTGAGGGGGCGCGGCCCCGGCCGGGACGGACTAACGCTGACGCGGCACCAGATCGATGCCAACAACCGTCAGGTTCCAAGCGTTCCAGTGCTAAGAGTGGCCCGTACCGGCCAGGAAAAGCTCGGCTACTCAGCCACAACGGAGAGTAGTCAGGCGAAGTTCAACTATTCGACCACAGTGATAGATAACTCATGGTGCTATACTGATGGCCGTTGATCTTGACCTGCAGCCGAGAGCCCCAGTTCCCACTGAGGTTACCATCTTACGACTAAGAGCAACACCCTCCGAGGCTCCCAGATTCCACCTTCGACTGACAGCTCTCAAGTGAGGCTGGTAAATACCCCACTTCAGCCCGTAAACTGCTTCAAATTGCAAGACAGATCACACCCGGGTAATTCCGTCGGGATTTGCCGGTCATCCCACCAGCTCATCGGCGGCGGTCAGTGGGTCCACAGCCCATCTCGGTGGCGGTGGGGGGCTGCGGTTCGGAATCACGCATTCCGTCACCGAACTAACCCAACGAAGCGCACTGCCAGTCTGGAAGTCTGGCGAGGACAGGCGCACGGTCGACATGCCAGCAGGGCCGCCTGGCGAGTCAGCGGCACCGGCGCGGCATGGCCTCCGTCTGCCCGGGCCTCCGCCTGAGCGGACCGAGACGCTACAGCCCTGAGACAGCCTCCGGCATCACCAGCAACTCGGCGGTCGACCTCTTTCCGTGTCAGTCCTGCCCGGGGTGAGGGGGGGGGGGGGAGACAGCGGCCCGTGCTGAGCGCCGCGCCGTGCCGTGCCCGCGTGCTCGCCACCCATCCGGCGCGGCCCGGGGAGGGGGAGGGGAGGGGACGGACGGGGCTCGAGATCCGCAGGCAGTCTCGCTGGCCGCTGGTGGCGAAAGTTGCAATCGTGCATCAAGGCCAGCCGGCTGCATCTGGCTGCGCGACGCGGGAGCAACCAGATCGGGGCCGACCTGCTCTCCGGGCGGTGCCGCGGCCCGAGCCCCCTGCCGCCTGCAGCCTGCTGGACCTGCACGGAGCCGCTCCGCCCGCCCCGGACCGACACCGGCACACGTGGGACCAAGCCGACCGCAGCCGACGGGAGGCTTCACACGCCATCACTGAACTTTGGACAGACGGGACTCGAATCACGCGACAAGTGGCAAACCGCCGCACGGTAGACGATACCGTGAGCTCCCCACTTTTATCCCCGGCGGCACGTCTTTAGAGCACCGCATGGGCGATAACTTCAAAGTTCACGAAGGTGGACCAACTGTCCATATTAGGTTGTTACGTATCTTCAATTGATGAATTCCGGCGCATCATAAATCAGCTCCACAAGCGGACCATGAACTGTGGCCAGCGGCACCCGGCAGCGGCCTGTTGGCAGCGCCAAGTCCGTGTGCACAGCACCTGTCGGAGGCGCTATTGGACCGTCAATGCGCCGGTCGATATATCGATTCGGCCGAGATGGACGCGGCCCGCCAGCTGCCCGCCTTCCCCTCCCCGCGGCGGCGCGCCGCCATCGCATCCGACGCGCCACGAACGCCTACACGGGCGGCGCGGCTGGCAGCAGGCCAAGCTGGACGTGCCAGGCCTGGGCCGTTGCCGAGGGGCTTATAAGGTCACGTGGCAGAGGGGTGCTCACGCTGGCAGCCGGCTGGAGCGCCGCCCAGAACGCTGCCGGGCATTCCTGCGGCTGCCGGACCGTAAGCGGCGGCCCTGTGGCCGCCGTGGGGGGCGCCGTGGCCGGTGCGGCGTCCCACAACCGCGCCCGGATTCCGAAAGCGAGGCTACAACTCGTGTGCCTTTTTTGGATCGCAGGCGTGTAGGCGTATGAGCCGGGAACTGGTCTTTTTTGCTCGAGGTTGCGACGCTTAGGCAACAATGAATGAGACGAGCCAGTGAAAATAAAACATGCAATCCAAACGCCTAACTTCAAGACGGGATTAACAATAGCGCACCTTGCAGTCACACTTCGGGAAAATGCACATCGGGGTGACCTTGGGGGATGGCTGCTGAAGATGGGCGGAGGGAGATGTGATCTCGCTGCCAAAACGCGGCACAACCAGAACCGTGATACTGGTGCCGTTTTCAGAAGAAAAGAACAAGTGGCTGGCGGAGGCATGTGTCCATGACGACCCGCTGTTGGCCCCTCCTAACAGCAATCACGGAGTCCGGCGTCAGGCCAGCTCGCCTCGGCACAGCCCGAATTAGCCCACACAGTGTCTCACTACAGGCCACTCGATCGCATCACCAGCTGGTTATGTTTGATAGCCATCCAAAAGGCCACTTGACAAGAAAATAATCAACCGCGGATTAGCCCAAAACAGCAGGTCAGCGAATGCAACGTGTTAAAATAAAGGGCGGTGTGCAGATCAAGATGCCTCGTCTGAGAGGCGGGCATCGTAAGTAATTACTCCTGAATTCGTGTTGTAAATCATGACAAGGCAACGGAGCCGCGTTACCATCCATCGATATGGCACCTCAAGCCGTCTGACGACAGTGTGAATTTCCATGGCAACACGAATTTTGGCATGGTAGGTGATCGTTACAGAGGGCACCTCGGCCCTTCATGCACACTCCTACCGAGACGGCGACGGTGCATGCACAATCCTACCGAGACGGCGACCGTGCATGCCTTAGTTCGTCGTCATTAGCCCCCCGCCCCCATCCCCTCCCGGCCCGCCCGCACGGCCGCCAGCGACCTCGCGTCGTGATTAAGGCCAAACGCGGATCTTCTAAGCGGTAGCTGGTACCGTTACGACTCGATCATCGGCCGCAGAGGAACACGCCGACCAGCGACGGGTCAACACCGCGGCCGCGTCCCTTCGCCAAAATCGGGAGACCCACGCCAAGGACAAGTGTGCTGGGATGAACCGGAGTAAAACGTACCTGCCAGCGTGCCGCGAGACGCCAGTATTCTGCAGCTCCAGCCCAAGCGCCCTCCGATGCTCGGCGACCACCCTCCAGTCGTGCGACGTCGGCGCCGACCAATGCCCGTTTACCGCGCCGCCAGTGCCTGAGGCGGCGTCCGTGCCGCGCCGATCCGGACAGCTTCGCGTTGATGAGACCCACGACTCATGTTGTCACAGAAACAGTTCAGACGAGACGTGCCGCGCGGCGTGCGCGGCGGCCCGCACGCCGCGCACCGGCCCGGCAGACTTCGGTTTACGTTTTAGAGACGACAGCCCCGTGTGGGCATTCACAACGCTGAAAATCACTTGCAACAAGAATATCACGATGATTGCACGGCCGAAAGGGCGAGCTAGGAGCACTGCATCCAGTTGCACGTGCAGGGCACCGGCTGGCTGGTGAAGCACGGTGTCAGGATGACGGCACCGCCGCCGCCCGGCGACTGCGCCTCATACTGCTTCTGCAACAGCGCCTGCTGCTGCTGGATGAAAACGTGGCAGGCCAGCTGTTGGATGAGCGTCAGCGTTTGCCGGCGTTCGTGGCTCATGAGGCAGATGGTCGAGTCACCCACCACCTTGTGCAGCACCATCAGATAGGCGTACTTCAGGTGCTCGTCGGTGCCAACAAAGTGGTTGGTCAGGTACGTCTCCAGCTTGTTACGCTGCTGCATCACGTCCGGGAAATCGATGAAGAAGCGCGAGCACATGTATCGCTCCATGGTTTTGATATTCGCCGGCTCGTAAGGTGTGAAATCCTTGACGAGAAGGTTGCAGTACTTGAGAAGGCCGCCTCCACGGATTTCCTCCGGCTTCCATGTGGCGATCAGCTTTTTCTGCAGGTGGTACAGCGCCTCCTGGAAGTCGCCATACATGCTGACACCGACCACCGTCGGGTAGAAGTTCTGCGTCACAATTTGGGGCTCGGCGCACTTGTAAAACAGCAGGATCGAGTCGAGCAGGATCTGGAACGAGTCCACGGAAAACTCGAACTTGCGCTTCATTGTGTCAACGAATTTAAGCTCAACGTTGCGCCCGCCGTGGTTGGAGAGCGAGATCAGAGACCATCGGTCACTGTCGCTCACCTTTACCATCTTGTGTACATAGGCCTCGCGCATGCTACACGAGCTCATGCGCTTCCTGCTGACCCCTTCCGGCAGCGAGTCCAGCAGCGTCTGCAGCACGGCTGTCTTCACCTTCTCGTAGTCTTTCTGCGTGCGCAGATCTACCAGGAAGATAAGATCGATGTCGTTGTAAGCCTGGCAGTCGTCCGTGGCCAGGATGTGGCTGGCGGCGCCGCCGTTGACGCGCACGCTGCTGACGGCCACGCCGTCCTCCTCCAGGCGCGACTTGACGTCCTCCACCAGGTCCTTCAGTTTCACCTCAAGCGTGGGGAAGTTACCGCGACCGTGGATGGGCAGCACCTCGTTGAGCACGCTGTGCAGCCGGCGCACCTGCTCGTAGGTGAGCGTGGCCAGCCGCTGGTCGCCGGCGCTGGTCTCCTGCTGCACTTCCACCGTGTCCATGACCGCACGATCAGCTGCGAGGGACGGGCGACGCTGCAACAGCAAGGTCATCCGTCAACATTAGTAAGGCGGACAATGCGACGCACGTACAGAGACGCAGCGGCGCTGGTGTCAACCGCGCGCGGAAGACGACTCCAGTCAGGGAATCAGCACAGCCGGGTTCGGGACTTGACTAAGATGCATGGGCACCTTGTACTCGTTACTTAGTACGGCAACCCGCCGCTATTTTCATCGACTATAACTAAACCAATATAAAAGTCAGGGCCGTAGCAGGACGGATTGGACTACTTAAGTCCAATCTGCAGAAGCGCCATCCTAACAGCATCACACAAAGGCCTCCTAACTTCACTTCATGATTAGTATAGATTTCTCCCATTTTCTTTCCGCAGGGCCAAACCTTGCGTGACGTCAGTGTGACGCGGACGAGGTGGCATTGACCACAGTCAGTCCTTCGTCATTCGAATTATTCCGATCTGACGGCTCGGTCTTGACTTAGCAAAGAATGATCAGACGTGCCTCAAGTGAGTCGAGTTTGGCATAATGCCTAAGTTGGTGCGGGACGGCGCATCGTCCACACATTTGACGGTATCTCCTTTTTGCGGGAGGAATACGCCGCGGTTGCGGTCTGCAGGAGGCAATGCTCGAATGATTAAGGCGCATTGACGTTCCTTAATGCATTCGTCTGTCGATCGGTTCGCATTTGTCTGGCGTTTACTCACGAGTAAGAACGATCGCCTTAAGCATCCTGATTGTCATAAAGGAGCAAAGGAATTGTTTTTAGCTGAACATAATCATCATTCAATCTTATTCATGCGACTTACCACCGCGTGCAATTTGCAATACCCCACGGTATCCTGACACAAACAAATACCTTGCGCTTAGGGGCGGGAGCCTCCCCGTAAGCGCTCCGAGTCGGTGCAGCCGGCCGTGTTTCGAGCTGCCTCCAGTTACACACCTCAACACACAAAGGGACTATCAGTGATGCTGGAACGTCGCAGTCGCTGCTACCGCGCGCCGTCAAGCGGAAAGTCACGTCAAGGTGAAGGCCGTCAGTAGCGGTGTGATGGCGCGGTAGCGCTCGCTGCGGGCAGCTGCATGCGCTTCAAACTAACAGAAACATGCCCGCTGCTTTTGTTCGATGTGACCGCAGATAGTGGACCGCCGGAACAGGCCGAGGAGGTCGGCTGCGCTTTAGCGTGGAATCGGCAGCACTGCACACGCAAACACAGCTGGTACAGTTCCTGTGAGCCGGGTGGAGCGTTCGGCTCGCAATTTTGGACGACAGCCCCATGGGAAACTAGGCACATTCGGGTGCGTGGGAATGGCACTAGCACGAAATGATGAGATTGGAATGGCGATGTGACACACTGGCAAAGTCGATGCGCGGAAAAAATGAAACAGCATATCCCGCAAAGTCGGAAGTTATGCTAAATAACAGAGCAGAGATGAAACGAAGCAAACGCTTTTTAGCTATCAATTGGACAGCCGAACTTGCAGCAACAGGTGAATACGGGCAGCGCAAAGCAAGGCTACTTGTGTGTATGCACGAGCCGAGAATGCCGTTAAGACTTGGCATAGTCAGGCTGCCAAAGTGAATGTCCTCCATTGGTGAAACGCCGATGTTATGCGAACGTCGATGGAAGTGACCTTACGATTGTTGAAGCCGACCTTGTGGCTGCTTAAAAGGTAATATGATCTTAAAATGGCCTGTGTAGTGATGATCTAGTGTAGTGACTCAACACATGCATTCATTTCGGCTTATTTGTACGACAGGCCTTGGTTTCAGATTTCCTGCAAAAGCAGAACATGTTACATGTACCTTGAACCCGCTACATCAGTTGTCCCGCCCGCTTCGTCGGATGAGTTTGCTTCGTCCTTTCACCAGAAAGGCCGGAGTTTTTTTTTAAAGTTCCGCACAATGCTAAGGCGCGGCCGTGCGCCTCGTGCTTGGGTTGGCCTCGATGGCAAGTTGCAGTTTTCCATGTCAGTCGGGCCAGACGATATGAAGGCCTATATACGATATGTTCCTACCGACACGTACCAAATGCCGCTGGATAACTGCTTCCACGCCTTCTCCCAGCCCGCGGGGACGGCGAGGAGGGGACCACTTTGAAGAGGACCATCGGAGCGCCAGCCGCGCTTTTGCCAATCGCGAGGCGCAGACCCTCACAAGCGTGCCGAGGCTCATGATGCGCCAGCGGATGGTGCAGTCCCAGCAGGCCCGCCCACCGGCAAATCTGTGGCGTGGCAGCGTTCGCCGCTGTGAGACGCATGAACCGGCGGCGTTATCAGGTCGGCGCGACAGCCGTCCTTCGCCGCTCCAGTGCAGCCGGAACCGGCCGAGCGCGCCGTGCAGCCCCGCCCTGCGCAGTCAGCCGGCCACCCAGCCCGTGCCGGTCGCCGGAGCTGGGCTGACAACGGCTCTCTCACGCTCGAGGTCACTCATGGCGGCGGCGCTCGGCGCTGCGCTCAGCGGCGATATTCAGGCCAGCGCGGACACGGAACCGGCGCGGCGACCGGGCGCGCGCGGCCTCCAAGGCCGGGCGGCGCGCACCCGCGTGCCGACCCAGGTTGGCGGGGCGCCCGACCGCCCGGCCACGACCCGACCCCGTGCCGCGGTCGGGTTTCCGTAGAAACATGGACACATAGCGGCGCCCGATCGATAAGGCCGGGCGCGTTCGACGTGCCGGCTCGTGGTGCCCGCGATGTGCGTGGTGGCGCGCCGCCCCGGGCCAACGCCGTCGCCCCGGGGTGAGCGCCTCACTGACCTTCGCCAGTGCGCCGACCATCAACGGCGCAGATCGGGGTGACGCAACGGCGCTGCGCCATGAGGTCGGGGGGAGCGGGGACAATTGGTCGCTGACAGGCTGACAGCGCGATTTTCCGACGCTCAGGTGTAGAGTTGCGGGGCGGCCGGTCCGCACCAGCCCGGTTCTGTCCCGGTACGTGGATCATAAACAAGATAGCGACTCCGGGGTGGCGCCGCGCCACCGCGTCCACCACGCCGGAAGCTGGTTTGTTCAACGAGTGCAGCAGCCAGACCTGCAGCTGGTCTGCCCAGTATGTGCAGTGGCCAGACCTGCAGCTGGTCTGCCCAGTGAGTGCAGTGGCCAGACCTGCAGCTGGTCTGCCCAGTGCGTGCAGTGGCCTGACCTGCAGCTGGTCTGCTCAGTGTGTGCAGTGGCCAGACCTGTAGCTGGTCTGCTCAGAAGTGCAGTGGCCAGGTCTGCACCTGTGAGAGTGGCCAGGGCTTGTTGACCGTATCGACGCCAGCGGTTTCAGCGCGAGTGGAAACATCGATATCGCGCATTTAGTACGCAAAAAGATGAGATCCGAGGGAACGGATCTCGCGGTATATTTGAATTTTGACTCTGTAAGCCTCCCTCTTCGTGGATGGTGACCTGAGGCTTTGGCCAGAACGGTTGCTGAATTTGCGGAAGCCTAATCCCCACATGTCAGGGAATATTCGTGTACTGCTGGAGCATAGGGAATATTGAGAAAAATCTAAATTCCCTCCAGTTTGTTGTTTATTGCTCGATGGGAGCCCTCAGACCATGCGGCGTTCTTCTCCACGTCGGCTTGGTGTTGCTGTTGCCTGCTCGTTGAACTTTTTCAATAAGCATAAGTGGGAATATGTTTGCAACTATGATTATGATTGTATAATAGGCAACAATTTCTAGGTTTCAACTGATAAAATGCGCACTTCTGAAATGCACACGCACCATTTGAAGGCATTTACAAATATATGAAAACGTATACTTTTCCTTTGAAGTTAGAATTCGAACAAGTCAACTCGATGGGGGGAAGCAAGAGGCTTTTGAGCGTTGGGAGCAATACACAAAGCAAAAATGAACCAAAACAAGTATTGGCATATCACCCAAAGACTGTTTGTCGTCTCTTGCGGTCAGCGAACACGAGCATGCCGGCGTCGACAAGCAGGCATCAATTGTCGGATGCAGTGGACTTCCATATGACTAGAGATGACAATACTTTTTCAGCACGAGTGCGACCAGTGCCAATAAAGTCTGGCCGCGCCAGAACAGCACGGCGGGGAAGACATTCCTTTGGTGCCATGTAGAAACAAAACTAGGGCAAATTGCCTGAAATGTCTAAAGAGATAGGGAGATTGGATCAAATGCGATGCAACAAGTCACAGCCGACGAGGGATGGGCGAGATATGGCGTGGGATGTACTTTTAAAATCAAAGCATTAACGTGGCGCCGATAGTTGGAAATAAGCGACTTTCACCCTCACACTGACGTGGAAAAAGGAAGACGTAAGTATCCAACTCCTGCGACATTTTGTACAACACCTCCAGAATATTTCGTATTTTCTTCGAGTGCTTCCCTTCCTTACACAGCACTGATTTCGGAGGTCAAACATTTATTTCAAATACTCAAATACATTCGTGGGTAATGCGTTATAATGTGGTTACGTTTTTGTCTGGTTAGCTTTAGTTAACACCGTTTCGCTACCTCATTTTCAAACTGCCATCTGATATCCTCACAACTCACTACCCAAATTGCCCTTTACTTCTGCTTTTCAGTGGCATGCCCTCTAGTTGCGGAATGTGTGTATTTTACTCAGTTTTACACTCGACTGCTTTCCTTTTCAAACGTAGGTAATGCTACCCCGCAAAGGTCGTCGCAGGACACTCCTAAGAAGGCTTTTACCTCATAATCTTAATAACTTACGCCCAACCAGTCCAACATCAGTTCGCAATCTTCCTTAGATTTGATCGATTTGTCTCTCATCCGTATGTGACTTTCTTCACAAAAATAACCGCAGGTCACTGAACTACGTTTAACTTGGACGAGTAACACGTTTGGCAGCTGATTGAGCTAAGCCAAACACCAGCGCTATATTCTTACGGGTTGAACACAGCATGATGACTTATCAGTGGTTCAGTTGCTGACAGACGACACAGACCGACAGATTTGACTTGAATGTACCGATATCAAAACAGCAATGTCGATGGCTTCACAAGGTCTTGAATTTGATCTAAAATCAAGGAATGGCCTGTGTTTAAACTGTTCAAAGTTGCATATCCCACCTAAAACCGCTTCACTTGCCTCATAATGTCTTCTATATTCCGAGGTAACAGCCTCCTCTATCCCGAGATAACAGAGAGTAGCAGATACCTGGCCTGACCTGACCTGGCCCTCCCTCCTCCGCCACCAGTTCTACCTTGGTACGGAGCCCAGCCAGTGCCAGGGTTAAAAGGGGTTCAGCTCATCCACTTCTGGAACGATCCTGCACGCTCTGTCGTGACCGAAATGCCCAAGCCCCAGCACCTTTCACTGATATGCTTTATGACCGTTTAGGCGCAGCCATACACCGTATACTCATTGCGTGTTTCAGGAGGCTAATGCACGTGCGAAACAAGACAACCTCCCGTATTGACCAGCCTGCCAGCGATGGACATTGTCCGGATTTACCGCTGAATCCATCCGGTAACAAAGTACAGGTATATTCCACTGGCTCCTGAAGACACTGCCGAACGCACGTCGCTCTTTCGTCAACGCGCCCTCAAATCGGTGCCGGAAGTGTCCCATCCCTGCCCCGCGTTCCATTCACCGTTAGCTGACATGCTAAATATATTTCACAGCCATCTGCATAGCGTCGCGCACCTGTGCCCGACATGTGCCATCGGCATTACAAGCAAGCTGGCTCTGTATAGTCACGCCACTTGTGTCCGCCAACACTCATGCCCTTGACAATAGCCCAATTCACGGCTGTCATCGTCCAGGGATCGCAGAGCTGATTGGCTTCAGCTTATTCCTATTGATCCCCACAAATATCTGCTTCAGAATCTCGCGGGATTTTGCCCAACACCAATTCTGCCATTGCTACATCGCTAGCCGACTGGACGCCTTTCGTGCAATCCGCCTGAGTCGGCCAGTGGGTATCTGTACTCTACGCGAGGCCTTTCTGCCCGGGGAACCCCTGAGGAGGCCAGTGGGTGTCTGTACTCTACGCGAGGCCTTTCTGCCCGGGGAACCCCTGAGGAGGCCAGTGGGCGTCTGTACTCTACGCGAGGCCTTTCTGCCCGGGGAACCCCTGAGGAGGCCAGTGGGTATCTGTACTCTACGCGAGGCCTTTCTGCCCGGGGAACCCCTGAGGAGGCCAGTGGGCGTCTGTACTCTACGCGAGGCCTTTCTGCCCGGGGAACACCTGAGGAGGCCAGTGGGTGTCTGTACTCTACACGAGGCCTTTCTGCCCGGGGAACCGCTCAGGAGGCCAGTGGGTGTCTGTACTCTACACAAAGCTTTCCTTCCTGGGGAGCCTCTGAGGCGGCCAGTGGATGTCTGTATTCTATACGAGGCCTTTCTGCCTGGGGAACCTCTGAGGCGGCCAGTGGATGTCTGCTGAGGCGGCCAGTGGGTGTCTGTATCTATACGAGGCCTTCTCTGCCTGGGGAACCTCTGAGGCGGCCAGTGGATGTCTGTATCCTATACGAGGCCTTTCTGCCTGGGGAACCTCTGAGGCGGCCAGTGGGATGTCTGTATTCTATACGAGGCCTTTTTGCCTGGGGAACCTCTGAAGCGGCCAGTGGGTGTCTTTACTCTATACTTAGCCTTTCTGCCCGGTGAGCCTCATCGTGACCATGCTCAAGGTCAGTGCCTTGCTATGTGAAGGTTACTGCCATTGTTTCCAGCACAATGTCCTCATTTCAAGCCAAGACTCGCGGAGGAAGGCATGGACCCTATTCTCTTCCTGCGTCACTTCGTGGGAGTGAAATCCGACCGAGACCCTCCACTAAGCAGCTCTGGCGTTCGAGCAGGAGCAGGGATCTTGAACCATCACGACTACTCAGTATTATTATTTAGCATCGGCGGCTGGGGACGCCGGCCCCAAGACCGTACCTCTCCAGAGACCGTCTCCGGCAGATGGAGTCCGATCGATCCACCTCGGGCCGACTTCAAACTGGGTCAGCCACGGCCCGCGGGGACGGCTGGCGCCGCGGAAACCCAGCTGCGGGGCGACGGGAGTCCAGCTGCGGGGCGACGGGAGTCCAGCCGTTCTCGGCGAGCGCGGGGCCCAGTCGTCATAAAGGCTGGCCAACTCCGACTGGAACCGTCACCAGGAGATCGGAGATAGGAGATAGGAGATCGAAGAGAGAGATCGAAGAGAGAGAGAGAGAGAGAGAGAGAGAGAGAGAGAGAGAGAGAGAGAGAGAGAGAGAGAGAGAGAGAGAGAGAGAGAGAGAGAGAGAGAGAGAGAGAGAGAGAGAGAGAGAGAGAGAGAGAGAGAGAGAGAGAGAGAGAGAGAGAGAGAGAGAGAGCAGAGAGAGATAGAGAAAGATAGAGAGATACCTCTCGCCTCTGAATGCATCTCGTAGAGAGCGCCGTCTCTCTGCTAGAGCTCTCTCTCCTCGCTGCTCTCCCTACCCCTCGAGACTCTCTCTACTCTTCTCTAGTCTCGATGCGTATCTGAGAGAGACTCTCATCCCTCGTATCTGATCTCTCGAAGATCGATAGCGACGACCTCTCTCGATCCATCGCGCGCTTCTGCGCGACTAGGCTACCGACTCCTCGGCTCTCGATCTCAGTATCGCGAGAGCTTTCTAGAGAGAGAGAGAGAGAGAGAGAGAGAGCACAGACTGGCAGAGGGTCGCGCCGCAGATCACCCGTATGTGCCGGAGCCGCAGGCGGGAAGGCAGCGTGTTCGCTCCTTCTGAGCCAGCAGTGGATCGCCGGCGGCCGTGTCATGACGGAATCGCACCGGAGCGATCCGGATACCCTGTTGGCGCCAACATTCAGGCCCGTTAGCGGCCGACCCCGGCGACGGGCACTGTCGGAATGAGCTGGGTCAGCCGGCCCCACGGACCCGGCCGGCTCCCAGCAGAAGGAGCTGGGTCAGCCGGCCGCACGGACCCGGCCGGCTCTCAGCAGAAGCCCCGCAGGTGTCGGACGAACGCGCCTTACCCCGCTCGACCCCGCCCGGCCGCCTGACCTTGGGGCAAAGCAGACAGGCCGGCCGGTGCCCGTCTGCATTGCAGATTGGCCCCCGACAACCACATCAGCGCCACCGGTGTTGACGCGGATGTTTTCAGAAGTCAGACAGCGTCCAGCAAGAGCAGCCGAGTGCCTCGCACCGCCGTCTGCCCACCTCTGTCCCCTGCTGCGCGCGTCGGCGCCCCGGGGTGTGGCGTCAGCGCGCAACGGACACCCTGCCGCCACCTCGCCGCCCACTCCGCCCGACGCCGGCGAAAACGAAACCGGTCCGCCGTCAGGGCGTGCGAAAGGTGGCACCAGCGCCGCTCCGTTGAGTCAGCGAGCCACGCCGAGGGCTGCAGGGTGGGCACGGCGGTCAGCCCTGGACCGGCGCCAGAGGCCGGCCCCAGAGGCCGGCGCCGGCTCAGGTGGAGACTGAAGTCACCTGATCGCCGGCCGGCTCACCGGCACGGCTCCGGACGGAGCAGCAGACGGGGCCGCACACATGCGGGCCCGCCGGCACCGCCTGCGGCGGCCGCCGTCAGGCATTGGTGCAATAGGACGTTGAAAGAGATTTGCGCAGGCGAGGCCGGTGGTAAGGAGAGGCGCCGCTAGCGAAAATACGTGTCACAGCCAACGTGATGCAAATCCGGCGTTTTAATTTGTTACAGAGCTCTTTCAAACTATTTTCAGCGCAAACCCATGTGAGTTTTAGTGCAGGGAACGCATAAAAAGTCGTTCTCCACGAATATGGGGTGGATTGGCCAAAGGAATCCTATTCATGACAGCCTCTCCTAGCCACCACAACCTCCCAGTCGCCCGCGAGTCACCACCGTGCCACAGAGACCGAGCCAGCCATCCGTCCTTACCCATCTGGTGCCGCCACTCAGACAGGACACAGCTGCCCGGCAGCTGTGTCGGGCCTGCAGCTCACTGCATATAATAGACTAAATGTTTATATCGCACGCTCACCATCACCATGCCGACGGATCGGCATGAATGTCGGAGCCTGGCCCGACAGCAGGGGCGCGCGCAGCGGTCTCGGCCAGCGGCCCGTGCTTCCAGTGGCCGTTGGAAGGGGGGGGGGAGGGGGTCGCTGTGGTAACAGCGCGTGACATGCACAGCAAGCGTGGCACGACATGCCACGTCCTTGCCTCGAGCAAGGGTGTAGCAAATAATAGCCCCTCCCTCAGCAGGAGAAAAATCAACAAGTCTGCAAACGACAGAAGGCTTGCAGACGAAGAGGTAAATAACCGTGCAATCAGATCGTGTTTGCACGCAGATAAAACAACGAAAAATAGCTTGCCGGACAAAAAACAAACCGATTGGAGGTTCGGTAGAAGGGCCTAGAACACACCTTTAATGAATCACCAACTCCATCGCTGATATAAAATACATGGCAACACGCCCATTAAAGCGGCCGCGTGATGCAGAGGGTAAAAGGGCGAGAAGGGTGTGCCGAAGTTAAGTGAGTAACTTTCAGTAAAGTACTAACAGCTATCCAGACTTACATTCATATGCTAGAATTGTGATTTCCACCACAAATTTATTAGTCTGAAACCGTGGCCAGTGTAACAAGGACGTTTTGATGGTGGATTTAGGCTGAGGTTAAATGGATGCTCCTTTTTTATTTTGTTGCAAAAGACTGCCAAGGAGACGACTTCTGCATCATGCACGCAGCACGAACTATTCCCAAGAAAAAGGCAGATAAAACATTCCATTCAGATCTACTGGAAACGTTTGGGCCAGCCGGGTTCGAAGCCAGACTGGCCCTTAGATCAGCTGATCGCTACCGACCGCGTTAACAGCACCATACAGCCCCAAAGCTCGCTACCGACCGCGCTAACGACACCGCACAGCCCCAAAGCTCGCCACCGACCGCGGTAACGGCACCACACAGCCCCAAAGCTCGCTACCGACCGCCCTTACGACACCGCACAGCCCCACAGCTCGCCTTCGACCGCGCTAACGGTACCACACAGCCCCAACGCTGTTCACCGACCGCGTTAACGGCACCACACAGCCCGAAACCTCATCACCGACCGCGCTAACAGCACCACACAGCCCCAAAACTCGCTACCGACCTCTCTAACGACACCGCACAGCCCCAAAGCTCGCCACCGACCGCGCTAACGGCACCACACAGCCCCAAAGCTCGCTACTGACCGCGCTAACGACACTGCACAGCCCCACAGCTAGCCACCGACCGCGCTAACAGCACGACACAGCCCCAAAGCCCGCTACCGACCGCGCTAACGACACCGCACAGCCCCACAGCTCGCCACCGACCGCGCTAACGGTACCACACAGCCCCAAAGCTCTTCACCGACCGCGTTAACGGCACCATACAGCCCGGAAGCCCACCACCGACCACGCTAACAGCACCACACAGCCCGGAAGCTCGCCATCGACCGCGCTAACAGCACCACACAGCCCGGAAGCTCACCACCGACCGCGCTAACGGCACCACACAGCCCCAAAGTTCGCCACCGACCGCGCTAACGGCACCACACAGCCCGAAAGACGAAAAACTATTTCAGGGGAATACTAACCCGGGCGCCATGGGAGTTCTGTTCGCTTAGCAACAAAACTTCACTCGGGCCAACGAAAGGTTAGGTAGCAAGCTAGCCTATGATGTGCTCCACGTGTCGAGCGGAGGGAGCTGTACTGTAGCTTTACGAAGAGCGTAAGTTTCACACATAAACCCTGCGGGCAGTACGCCGTGGAAGCACGATACTACCCACTAACGCGATGAGGCATATACTATCCGTCGATCCCGGAAATGCACGCACGCCTGGGGTTTTCATCTCAGTGTCGTTACAGTAAAAAGGAGGATATCCAGCCACCAGAAGGTACACATTTTACAGTCAGATGATACAAGTAGAACGACATTGCTGATTCCTGTCTTTATCACCGAGCTCTGTAACACCTCCATATGAGAGCTCGCGAGCCCCACGTATGTGGCGGAACCTAAGGCGACCTTTCCTTCTGGCCTTTGGTGGTCTGGAAAACGTGGATCCAACCGATTTTTATGCTTCTACGCACAACAAATACGAAAACTTGCATCCGTGGCTCTGTCTTCAGCGTATAAATTAAGCAGAGCTTGTTGTTTTGCTGCGAACGGACCACGTTAGTCAACGGACATTTTCGCAGCTGGACTGTTTGCCATACCAAGTACGCAAAGTGGTACTTTTCGCGCCAGACCAATCGACGTCACCCTGTGACGCGGCCGGCTGCGCCAGGTTGGCCCCTGGCCCGCTGCCCGGCCGCCAGCTGACCGCCACGCAGACGAGCATGTTTGGTCGACGCCAGGCCAAGCGGAGCACTCTCTTTGAAACTCGAGCCCCAGGCCTATGGACAGATGGCGTCCACTTCATTCTTTCTCGTCAGCTGCGGGAAAGGGTTCCGGGTAGGCTGGACGGACGTGATCTACTGAATGGACACAGCGCAGGGTCCGTTGATGTTTTGAGGGAAGTTAGCGGCATGGGCACTGCGGTGTCGCCCGGTGGTCAGTGCAGATATCACTCGACGCAGGGCCCGGCTGCAGCAGACTGCGAGTGAGCAGGATATGGTGCCACTGTGTCACGCTGGAGGTCCGCAGCCACCGCCGGGCCCTCTGTCCGGACTCGGCCAGTGGGCGTGCGAACATTCGACAGCGAGAGCGTCACACACGGCGCCTCGACCGCGACCACCAAGGTCGGCGCCGTCCCACCGAGCCGACACGCCCGCCTGAGCCTAGTGAATACCAAGTCGCAGTCACAGCTGGCTAATGGACGCGAAACCAGGGGCTTTTTACCCCAACAGCGACCTTACGCATTCTGTACGATGGACCGCATACGCAGGAGGCCGTTTTGCACCGCTGTATTACGATATGGCAGCCCATCCTAGTTTGCACGCAGAAAGTCGGCAGCTACGTCTGTTTACATATTCCTGACGAATAAGTCACTGAGGACTTGGTGCAAAAGTATTCGATTTTCAAGTCATGCGCTAATCGGCTCTGCACAACATGGCTCCAGTCCTCTAACTGGGATCACGCTCTACATTAACCCAAGGTGCCCCTTGCAGGTTGTGTTACATCATGTTTGTGAGTTGACTAAGCTGTCAGACGTTCGTTATTCTGACTGTTACCGGCTAAATTAGAGAACTTATGTTCCAAATTTTCGGTAAGAAGGCAATAAAGTTACAGAAAAAATCTTAGACAGGGAGCACGAACAGTGGTATTGCCACAATATAGTGCGTTCCGCATACGTAAAATGATTTGGAAAACACCATTTTCGCCGCAGTGGCACCATCACAGCCGCGCACTGTCTACGGCGGGAGCACCACCACAAGCGCGCCATATCCGCTGCGAGAGCGGCGCCACAGCCGCGCTATATGCACAGCGTCACCACCGTACGGCATGCGTCACACAGCGTCACAGCCACGCCATGTGCCATGCACAGACATGTTCCACAGCGCACCAAGCCGGAACACCACTGTCCGCACAATAACGCCGCGGCCCGTATTCATGATGGCCCGTACCGGGAATTCCGACCCGATAGCTGCAAAACTGCTTGTTCATCAGCGTCGGTCGCTGTGGGTTCCACAATCAGAGTAGCGGCGACCCAAAGACCTAACCGCATCGCACACCCAGAACAAGAACGGATATGCACAACAACTAAACCCGAGGTCCACCCCGCTCGAATGGAGCTCGCGATACTAAAGCTCAAAAACGTATTTACTTCTACTATAAGCCAAAGCGGTTCATGACAGGATCATCTTAACGTTGCACAGCCCGCTCAGCAAGGCCGCTTTCACTGATAGTATCATACCAAGCTTGTTTCGTTGGCTTTCAGCGCGTGGGTATGTATTTACCACTTAAGGTATGAGCAGCCAAGATCCCCCCGGACTAGCCGTAAATTTCAGATTTTCCTATTTATGGGCCGCGAGGGCCGGCTTCAGGTGCCATATCGTAATTGTCGCGTTCGTAATAAAGATGTTAGGCATTAAAAACCTGTCCAGCCCGAGAAGTTTCTGCCTGTTTCGTACTTTTGTTGATGGGATGTTGGTTCTGAGATCGCTGTAAGTGGTGAAATGTGTGACGAATGTGTGTTTAACTGTGAAGTGCAGTAAGAGGTGTTTTGGTTTATTTCCACTCGAAGGATTTTGCTTGTTTTCAGACAGTTATCCTGCTTGTTGACATTCACCACATTGACATGGTATCATTCGTGAATGATTGGATGCAGATGTCACGAATTTTGATAGCAACCAGGAATATGTTTATCTTGCAAACATGAAGCCAACCTTTATAAAACAACCCAATCCATATTTTCTGTCTACTTCCTTCATGCACGAATTTCTCGGCATCGATCTTCGCCTGTAATTATTGAAATGCTAATCACACATGATGCAGTTTGCTAAGAGCTTGGTGGTTCCACGCTGCTTTAGTTTGCATTGCTTGGTACTCTTCTACAGTACAGAAAATGCTATGATATGGACGAAGCTGCGTTGTTTAACAGGGTTTGGCACGTCTGGTACAAAGAACAACCTACCTTCCATTCATTAGCCTGCAAATCATTCGCGATCTTGCCCTTTATACGTTTATGTTTCGGTCATAAGCGTTGACGAGAGACCGTTTGGAGATATACCTCCTGCGTCTCACTGACGGAACGTGCGCAAATTAAACACGAACACGCTTTCCAAGTTGTGTAGCGACGCTCATCGCATTTTAGGAAACCGCGCGTACGACTACATGCGTATGTGCGGAGGCGCAATGGATTCGGGGAAGCAAATGGGACATAAGCTGGGCCAACCGTATGTGATTTACAGAAAACTTTTTGCCGTGGCGTTAGAATCGGTTATAAGCGATTAACAGCTTGGTACCAATTGCAAGCGTTAAGTTATACAATTTCTTGCAATGTACAAATCGTCACGATTGGGTTGGGCCAACAGCACCGTTGTCCTGTTACGCATGAAAACATGCATGCTTTCACTCGGCCTGTAACACGTGGCGTCTCATGACGCCAAAGTTCATTATCGTTTTGTTTACAGCTACCAGGTATTTGCAGTGTCTGGCATGATATACCACAATTACACGTGATCACCTTTTGATACAAGCACAAGCTCGGAGATAGGCATGCTCGTTAACATTCGCACACTCGTCTGGTGTCATTAGTGTAACGTAAAGGTTTTCCACTTTCACCAGGATTTACAAACATGAAGTGTAAGCGTTTTTCTGGTTTTTTGAAATGCTTATGACCGCATTTTTTTCCAACAGTTCCAATATCTTCGCCAATCAGCCAACGAAGCCAACCGTGTATGGGCAGTAACGCAAAATTGACGGCAAAAGGGCCCAGTTTTACCGTCTCGTCATTGCAGGTCATCATACGTACAACGCATAGCCCCACATTTCCAGATGTGGTTTAATCTTTATCACACGGTCACACTGGGCCCCCCATGTCAGACTGCCACACCGTCGTCCCAGAACGAGTGCTTCTCATGCTTGCCACCGCATGCACGCATATGCAATGTTTACTGTGAATGGCGCGTGCGGGAACATGTAGATAAAGTAGGGTGTCATGTGGTTGACATGCAGTCGATGTCCATATGTAGGTCATGTAGAACGTATGTGTGGGCATCATAATACGCGCATATCTGTTTAAGCTGTGTATTGCGTATTCTCATACGATAATGTGTGCGTTGAATTACGTAACTCAGCGTTATCCTGCTCTTTTTGTGTTTGAAGTGGCATTAAGTTTATGAAATATAATGTTTGTGGCCGTGATTTTCTTTGATGCTTCTTGTAAATCGTCAACGTGACATGCAACAATAATAATTTCGATGATAGTTGTACGCTAATCGGGGCTTGTCCACTGGATTTTGTCGAAGGTCAGCATCGCGCCACATTCAGCGCAAAAACTACTCTTCCGCCCGACATCAGATTCAAACTAACGCTCTTCCTGCCTCGGGCAGTGGGATCGGTACCGTGGGTTCAGCGTCCATTGCCCCCTCGAGTCCCGTGACCCGATGCCGGGCGGTGGCAACCGCGAGACCGACCCGGCCACGGCCTCTGGGCCAGGAGAGGTTCCAGCACCGCGCCGGCTCCGTGCTTCGGGCAGGGAATCGGGTGCAGTTGAGCCCAACAGCTGAAGCGCAAGCTAGCTGAAATCATATCAGCTGGGTACATAGGCGATGAGGACGCGCACAAGATATTCGGAAAATCGTCCTGATTGGGCCGCGGCGGTGCGGCGCTCGTATCTAGGCTGAGACATGGGCGGCCATATCTATAATGAAAAAATGGGCCTGCCCGTTAGCCGGAGGAGGGGCGGGGGGGGAGCGATCAGAACAAAATTCGAACATGCCCACCGATGGCGTTCGAAGTGAGGGCAGTTACTTGCCCGACGTTCTGAAACATGTAGCGGCACCAGAAATCCCTATTCGTGCAAGCAAGGAATCCGTATTCAGCATCACTCCCCACGGACTTCCCTCAGATGTTCAAACGAACGCCGCAAAACTGAGAGTCACTGAGAACGTACACCCACGCCAAACCCCGGCGCATATGGACCCTTTCAGGCGGCCGTTCGTTCCACACGGTTCAATATTTCTGTGAAGATAGGGCTTTTGTGCCAACAGCAGCCGGCTATATTTGAACGACTGACCGCGTATCAGCGCAACGGCAAACTAAATATGACTCCGCATTATGGGTCAGTGATCTGAACCACTCACTGTTCGAGCGACATTTCCATTCATCTGAAAAACTGCTTTTTGCTTCACCGTTAAAAACACATCTATGCAGAGCTTATGCTTGGGGAAAAACCGGGCGGACTGAATCTTTTCAAATGCATTTACTGCCCACGAATGGCGACCTAAACCGCGTAAGATTTATTGTACTTCTCCCTTCCGCACCGCACCGCTCACCACATGCAATTTTACACGGCGACACATCCCTGAATGTTGTTTGCGCTAGCTAACGCTGGTATGGAAACAGCCAGTGCCCATGCTGCCCAACGACTACGCGCAGGCACATCCGCACGTCTGCCAACAGGATCGCGCTTTTACGGATCCGACGCAGCAAGACCCTGCGCTAACGAACCCGTGTGAAGTGGCACCCCTAATGGCACGGGACAGGCTTAACGGGATGAGAATAGCCCTATTCTTGTGCCAATTATGCGGCGAGCTACGGCGCCCTATTTGGCGCAGCGCCAGCCCGCTCGCCCCTTACGAGATGACGCTCAGCTCCCTGGGTCGCGGCCCTCTCCTGCCAAGGTGGCCCCGCGCAGGGGCCCCTCGCCGGTCAGGGGTCGGCGGAGCGGCGGCGCGACTCCACAGCTCCCTTTTCGGTCAATATGGGGATCGGTTCGGCGGAGCCGGCTCGCCTCGTAACCCACTCACCGTGTCGGGCGGGGCGCGCGGTGCTGTCGAGGCTCTGGTCGAGGCTCGTGTGGCGGGTGAAGGGTCGCTGCCACGGACGCGGTCTGAGTCGGAGTCGAGGGTGAGTGGTGCACGGGAGAGCTGGAGTCCGCACGCCCCTCGCAGCAGCCCGCTACCGACTGGCCGGCGGCCGGCGGCCGGCGGCGCTGGCGCGACTGACGTCACGGGCGCGGCCGGCCCACAAGGTCAGCAGGCAGCCTCGCCCGGCGCCGGCGGCGACCGCTCGTACTCGGCAGGCACACCCTCCGGGACCGCCTCCCGCCGGCCCTCCTCGCACGCGGCTCAATAATACGAAAACAAAGCCACGGAAACTTATGTTCTTACATAATCCTGGGGAGCGTCCGCCGGTGTATTGGCATAGTCATGCTGTGCGACGGCCAGGCAGTCCGATAGCTTGAAAGACGGCTGGTACGATAACTCAACAGCGGCAACCGCCTGACATCCAAGTATAACACAGGTAGCATCCAATTCTAGGTAAAACCTTGTAGATTTTCCACATTTGGGTCTCTGAAGCTGCCTGAACTAGTCAAAACTTTTGCTGCAAACGGACTCCGTCTGTTTGTCCGTGCACGATAAGGGCGTGGCAGTGCGACAGTTTGTCTGCTGGTTTAGACTCACCATTGTAGCTTAACCAAATTGATTTTATTTTTCTATCATTCTAAGAGTTTCATGTCGAAAACTTTTGCCTTTTGGAATCACAGACATCACCTTTGAATCCAGTGCATAAGGCTAAGCGTTGGCAACGTTCTGGCAAGCGGCGCCATTTGGGGGGGGGGGGGGGAGTTTGGGTGGGTGGGGGATTTAGAAAGTTTTCCGCTCCACCACTCAAATTTGAAATCTCGTCCCGCAGAGAAAGCTTCTTAACTCTCGCCCTGAGAGGGAAATGGGTCAATGCCCCTCCCGAGGCCTTCTGGAGGGTACCCCTCTGGCATGTCGTGCAATCGCGCCCAAACTGTCAGTAGCCTATGGGCATCCATTGCGTATGTTTTGACACCATAAACGTATCTCTAGAATTTTTTGTTTCCGAGAAAGGGCGGTTTTTTAGTCAGTGCACCGTGATCTACGGCCGGCCCGGGCAGCGGGCGACAACAGAGATTCCACGGACCGCGCGCTGCGGGAAGACACGCGGAGCCATACATCATACGAATATGCTCACGGCACATACCACCGCATGCTATTGCACTTACAGTTGAACGAAGAACACGTCTGTTTAGGTTTCGTGTCGCTAAGAGGCATGAATTCGTAAACATAAGCATATGAAGGTAAAAACTTTGATTTTGAAGAAAACGTGACCCTTGATCTAGCAGTGAGGTCAGTTATTAGCCTAGCAGCATCGAACTTATCAAAAATCGCAAGATATTGTTGAGACTAACCCACTGGTGTTTTCCGCTAGGCTCTCTATTTCTTTCCTTGGAAGCGCGTGCGGGTCGCGTCATCCCCCCCCCCCTTCACACGTATTATAAGAAAATGGCGAATCAATGTGAGCGTTATACAAGCTACCTAGGCGCGCACAAGGCAATATATAACTTTTGTTACAAGGCCCGCTGGATGGATGGTTCAGAACCAAAGAGCTCTTGTGTAAACTCTCTTGCAATCAAGACCACGCAATACACGTCATACAGGCATAGAACCGTACGGATTTAGCGAGGATTGATGGCAAAATGCTGGCTTCTGCAGGCTTCCGTGACGTAGATTTAACAGCAACTTAGTGTCTGATTCCCTCAAGATTAGTACGCATTCTGGGCCAAACTTTTCAGTCATGCTGGTCAAATTAATACCGCATAAATAGTATTGTTCAACTTGAAACAAAATTTGTTGGGCAACACAATGTAATGCATTACCTACGGCTCAGAAACAATTGCATATCACCCTGCATATCATTCTGCTTATCATTGCTTCAATTCACATGTTCTGAGTGAAACCGATGCCTCACACAGACAATAATGGAGTGGAGCAGAATGTAAAATGGCCAGATGCAGCAGAGGAAGCTGAAGAGGAAAAATAAACAGGTATGACTTTGACAAGGCCAAAATAGCGTGGAAAGGAAACGATTCGTTACGTGTGACAAATATATTGGCCAATGTGTGTGGGCTCTGTCTCTCACTTGTGCGTAACAGCGTATTAAATACCTGGCAACAAAACCAAACTGAGTCTTCAAAACAGCTACATATGTTAAAGCTTGATTGGGTCCTATAATGTGATGGTACCCTGAAAATCATCAGCTATAAGGCACACCATGAAAAAAGAAAAAAAACATGCAGACAGTACACATCTCACCTCACGCACCTCACGCACTTTGCTTTTGACTTTCATGCATCGCCACTACCTTTATTTCTGCATCACAAGTTCAAAGTTTTGATATTGAGCTAACAACCTTCAATACACCAGAAGGTGCTGGTAAAATGACGTTGTAGTACTAGATAACAAATATATTGAAGGAACTCTATAATAAGTGTTGTGCTCACCCACTAGGAGTGAGATGGGCTCAGAAAAGCTCAGAAAAATAGTACATAGATAAAACAGTAGTGAGCGCCTTATTCATCGGAAAAAGCGGAAAATGGAGATATAAATGCGTTGATATTTTGGCAACATGCTTTTATCGCAACGAATAGTGAAAGTAGGTCTTGATTTTCTACTAAGAAATCACTCCTGCTATTTGTCGTTTCGGTAGAAGTGTTGTCGAAATTTCAACGCATCTATGTATTCATCTCTTGGTTTTTCTCCGAGGAATAAGGCAATTAATTAAATCTGTCTTATCTATATCCATAATGCTCCTCGCAAATTCACTTCGCAATTTATGAAAAATATTGTGCCTTAAGAATAAGGCACGTAAATGGGAAAATGTTTTCAATCTACCCAGACACTGCTACGAAAAGATGTCGGAAAATTGAATCGTCCAAGCTCCCAGCACTTCGTATACAGATTGATGCTAATGGCGGACAAAAAAAAGCAGGTGGCTGAGCAGGAAGCTCACAAAGTCCAAAGCAGTGTTAGATAAGAGCATAACAAACCGCGATCTTCAGCCACCAAGCAATGTAACACTGCCTTAGCCCTAAGGACGCGTATAAACTAAAACCGATGTCTAAATTAGGTCACATAATGAAGTTTGCACATTCAGTCTAGGTTCGTTCACGTTCAGTCTAGTTAAAAAAGAATGTTGAACTGGGTCATTTTAGGTCAGTGGCCTAGCCGTACCTCTAAGGAGCCCATGGAAAAGTATAATGCGGTTCCTGCTATCAATAAATTCAAAAGTTCGCATAAAAAACCATCCTATGCAGCAAGCCCTAGAGCAATAAAACAGGTTGGTTTTGGCCCTGGTCTGACCTTCACACCTGACTATAGTAAACGTAATTCGCTCATTCAATATTTGTACTGCCTCGGGAAGCATCTCAGAGATGTCTGGCTTCGTCTAACACTCCGTTGCTGCTTCAGATTGAATGATTGCCTAGAAATTAACTTCGCTGAAACTATGGCTTGGCTTTGATCTGCCATAGGTCAGCGACCTTACAAGGTACATCTTAAGTTATGATTCCAAACAATCCGCTGTTTAATTATCTACAGCTATACAAAATGTGACGCGGCTGCGCCGCACCGTTCGGAAACCATTTTGGAAAAACCTTTGGGGGAGAGGTCAATTTGACCCCACCCGAGTGCGGGTAAAAACTCTCTTTAGATGACATACTCATCTGGCGAATTACGTAGCGCAGAACGAGACTATTTGTTACAAGACGGCTATCATTTCATTGCGTTTGCACTTAAGCGTTTGGGATACATGTATGACAAATGGCATATTGGGTTTCTCGAGAGATACCGGCTACAATCCGGCAGCCCATAGTAATTTTCAGCAACGGAGCTGGCTGGTTACTTGCCTCCACAGGTATGTAACTGCATGATGTTTCAGGACATGCAAAGCCAGGGGTGGAATAAGGGCTTTTTTTGTCGCCGACCAAATTTAAGGGGAAAAATTTTCGCCAGTGGTGTGATGCGATACCAGATAAACTAGTCATTAAGTCCATGCCCAGTATCGTCATCAGTAATCAGCCTATCACCGAAAGTCCCTTTCATCACTGCAGTTTTCAATATCGTACACAAAACGGAAACGTTCAGTCATTCAGACCATGATGCGTGATTTAATCCTATTAATTTGTGTCCTGTAGAATACATGCATTGAGGAGCCTGTGGATTGAACGCTCGTGATACTCTTTACCTTTTCCGGGCAGGGGTTCCCGTGAGACCGGGCCGAAACGCTCAGGTAGATTCGGGGGCCCTCAGTCGGACATATCATGTACCGTCTCCTTCGCGACGCAGGAGGCCCACTGACGCGTGGATCCCGAATGACGCAAGACGTTCTCTTACCAGTGCAAGGGGCCCAACAGCTGGCACAGGGATCCTAGTTCTACCTATGGAACTTCTGACCGAAACAGAGCAAGAGCCCCCCCCCCCCCTCCCCCATGCGGTACTGGACTGACCCAAGGTCATTAACATTCATCATACCTTTTTCAGTGTGAGGGCCGCCAACTAACGCGAGAGTCCCTCTGATATGCAGGGACCCCTGTTTTGCTTATCGTCCTGGGGCACGCTGTTGACACCGAATACCTGTGCAACATCTAAGACTTCTCATTTTTTTTGCTGATACGGCTCTCGATCAACCGTAAATATAGGTATTTTAGCCTGAAGTAGTCCGCTACCAGTCCACCTGAAGTGATCTCCCTGCATTCCTTCGGGGGGGGGGGGGGGGGGGGCTTGTGCCAGACCCTTGCGTAGCCGCGCTGGTGATGAGACAGTAGACTCGCATCACACACTGGTTATTTCGGCCGATCATAAGCCAATCGCAAGAGGTCACCCACAGCCAAACCTTCGCCACAGCTCCTGTTAATCCTTTGATATCCAATTCCAGTGACATCCCTGCCGGACCGCACAACGCATGGAACACAAAGGAGGACAATCGCAATCGACCAATGCCCCTCAAACCCACAAAGATGCTTGGTGTGTCCGAAAGATGTCCAAGCATCAAGATGCGGATTGGTGGAAAGTGTCAACCATTCTATCTATCCCGAACATATGTATTTGCATTAAAAAATGCGCTCAGACAAATCACAAATACCGGCAGCTAAAGGGTTGGCGATTTAACTTACCTTCCCAGCTTAATGGGACTTATAAGCTGCATTGCAGTAGTGGTGTAGCCTGGTAGCCGTTGTTGATTACTTTTCAACTTTGAGCTTTTTTATATGACAGTGTTTCATATGGCCCATCGAGCAATGGATCCGCAATATTCGACATTGCACTGGTCACAAGAAAGCATAACAAGGGCGACCGCCCCACCGACACCACGCACGACAGAAAAACTGTCGCGATCTTTTACCTGGAATCAAATTATACTTGAAGCAGAATTCACCTTTCTTTCTTTTTTGCTGGAGATGGTAGGACAACTTTTCAGAATATGTGGTTCTCCGCACCTCTTGAAAAAAAAATGACTACGTATCTGGTGCGTGCGCTGAGTAATTCACAAATATCTATTGGTGCATGCACTGGGTAATTCACAACTATGACGTATAGCAAAAGCTGCACACTATTCGGGTCCCTAAGAGCCAGACAGCCCGTTCTGTGTGTTTGTTTTTTTTACTGTTGGAGCTTTTGTTAGCCCTAGGCCTGAGCACATCGCCGGGCCAAACACCAAACATTTGTCAGCGCTAGGCTTGAATATATCGTCGGGCCAAACACCAAACATTTGTCAGCGCTAGGCCTGAGCACATCGCCGGGCCAAACACCAAACATTTGTCAGCGCTAGGCTTGAATATATCGTCGGGCCAAACACCAAACATTTGTCAGCCCTAGGCCTGAGCACATCGCCGGGCCAAACACCAAACATTTGTCAGCGCTAGGCCTGAGCACATCGTCGGGCCAAACACCAAACATTTGCCGCAGGCGCTTGCCCTTGGTGTTCTTTGGAATATTTAAAGATATTGGACGAACCACAAACTGGTTACGAGTTAATTACGCTGAATCTTTGGGCATGCTCCACGCACTGACTTTATGCTTTCACTTTGTCGGGCCCTATCATCCACGCCGCAACTGTGCTTCACAGTTTCGGCAGTAGTACGGACGCTGTTGGAGGGTGCAGGGGAAGCATAAATCTTACTTGTTCAGGATTTTTGGGCGTTGTAAAGCTGCTTTTCGCGCTCTGTTGCACGAAAATTAAGACTAAGAAACGCGAATCCCTGTGGAGGAACTGTTTTACTTTTCGGTGGTTCATATTCGATGCACGCTTTTCCCTACAGACATGTAGAGAAGCGATCTTTACAGATTCAATGAATCCTGAGTTGGGATTTATCCACAGCATAGATTATGCTGGGCAGCGCCCCAGCAACAGCATGGATTAGGGCCAACACTATTCTTTCACTGACCAGTTGGAACAGATGGAAGCGAAATGAAAACCATTATAACTTCAACGATTGTGAGCAAACCCGAACAAAGATACCAAGATGAGATATTGGGTAAGAGTAGCATAAAAAAATAAGTGTGTTCTAGACTTGATCACACTAACAGATACTACCATGGGTGATATCTGTTGGTATGCATTTTGTCCGTTTTTGAAATAATCTTATATTATGTTTTTTAGTACGCCGTGGCGGAAGTCTTAGTTTGTTCAACGGCCAGTCCAGTGAAGAACAGCACTCTTTTATTAGCGCAGCCGGACGCCGCCTCCGCGCCGTCCGATAGCGCATCGCACGTGACCCCATCTCGCCCACGCACCCGACGCCCAGCAGCCACCCCCGCTTGTGACGTCACGGCGCGGCGAGATCGATGCCTCCGACGAACGCCGAGCCGGGGCGGGGAAGTGGCCGGTCTGCAGCAGGAAAAGCGACTCGGTACAGCTAGCGCGTGGCGTGGGTGGCCGGCGGGCACGGCCGCCTATCTTGCAGCCGTTCAAGGGCGACGAGGCCGACCTCAAAGGCCAGTGTCACGCCCATAAAACGTGACGTCACCGGTTTTACCGCTGGGGTTAGTCGACTAACGGTGCCTTATCTAGTCGCGGGTGACAGGGGCTCCATTGGCGAATGCACGACACGAGGTGGCTTGGCAAAGCGTGAGCGGCATAGTGACGTTACAAATTATTCTGAACGGTGAGGTTGCGACTGAAGCAGGTTGAAACGGAAGGGGTGCTTATGAAAAATGCCCGATCTATAAGCAATGACGCCATTCTCACATGGGCTCAAAATTGGGGTAGGGCGTAACATATGACACCAACATTACCTTGAACCGTGGACTACGCACTACGTGGCGACCTCCTGGCACTATGAGATGATATTCGACTCAATACAGACATTACATTACAACCGATTATAAAGTAAGATAGATATATTGTATATATAATAAAATTATGTATCCAATGTAGCTTTGAAAACTGAAACCTGTGTAGCTTTTCACACCGCACACGGCTGCAAGATAAAATCAGCCAGAACTGGCCATCACGGGCCCATTCATCCTGATCCAAAGTGAAGTATTTTGACATCCAAAAACAATCGAAAACATCACACAAGGGCGTTGCTGTGTAGCATTATTAGACGCTGAATGGTTTAAAGGGGCCGTAATGTTACATTCGTGTAACCATTCAGTGCGCCAGCTCCTTTGAAGTATGTAAAAAACAGCCATAATATGACATACTCGAAGGGGCGAACACAGCATTTTACAAGGAGGAGGGGCACAGTTTGAAAATTAGCCTGAAAAACGTGTCAAGCGCGTCGCAGGCACGCACGATATTTGACCTGTCGAAAAACAGCTACCCTTGTCCTCAAGTTTCTGCTTATTTGTGTACCTTGCAGTGTCTCTTAACATTTTGCCACGTGCATATCAACATGTAATGGAAGGGGGAGGGGCACGGCAACATGCTTAAGGAGACTATTATGCGCCTACGCCCTTGCATACTTTAAAAGTACCCCACTGTCCAAACATGGTTGCTGCTTCCTCCCACGTGTCTCGAAATCTGTTTGATTTTTGAACATTGGTATAAACACACAATCACTGTTCATGGCACGTGCTGGGACTGGACGGACACCGTATTGTCACATCTGCGTCCTGAGTTAGCAGAAGGAGGGGCAGCAGATAGGGAAAGGTTGGAGGCGGCGCGTGTTCACGTGCTGGTGTTGCCAGCAGATCGACAAGGATTACTTACCACCCAGTTGTGCTAATTTTTAGGCGTTGTGTAAGATGAAAGTATCATGGGGCAAAACCGAGATCTCTCAATGTCCCTCTCATGTTCTGCCCACGGATCAGATACTGACAGACAAACACTTGTTAACCACGTGAGGCTGCTAAACGGACGAAGACGTCCAGCTATCCATATTGATGTCTGCTACTGTGTTCTGAACTGTGACGGAATCAGCCGTCAATTGGTGGCTTATCGAAGACATCTCGGATATGGTTCTGCATGCCGCCGTCAAAGACGTAGCGAACGCCGGAAAAGGTTACAGTTGGACGTGTTACATTGCTAGTACGTTGATAACGCACTTCCATTTAGAAGGTATGTTTCTTCGTGTTTGCTTGAGGCAACGATTGCGATAACTAATATCCTCTCGCTTGGATCTTGTGCTCATTTTAAATATCAAAATATCTGCTCACTTCACGTTCTTCGATCGCACTGAATATGAACTTATTTTGAAATGTCCCACCTTTACTCTGTGCATGTATAAAAAGCGCTAAGATCACAAAAACGATTTTTCTTCTTGTTCAGCCCACATGACAGGCTAGTTATTAGAGTAATGCGTAGCATTGCGGTTTGTAGCAAAACGACGGGCAATGCCGCCAAACTTGTTCTGCATTTGAAAACGGTCCGTCATCTAATCTGTCGACAAAGCGCTACATCGGAATGTTGCATGGATGACTTCGGCTAGCATACCACACAGGCGTGATCACTGCTTTCACTTGAAGCCAGCGAATCTCATAACGGATCGACACAAGACCACGCAGTTGGTGCAAAAAATAGCTCGAGTCCTGAGGACGATGCGTTCGGTCCGTCTGTGACATGCAGACCAGTTACAGAAAGCGTGCAGCGCCGATAAAACTAACCATTTCGGAGCACGGTCACAAATGTACCAGATGTGATACATCTGCACGATAATAGGAACACGATACCCAGGTATGACAAAATATCAGACAGTAACAACACCTTTTCCAAATGTCGGAGGCGGGGAAGCAACCATAATGCCAAAGGAGTTGGTAGCAATATGCGATGTCCAAAAACGGCGCAGATGGCAGACAGTACGAAAACGAGCTCTCCGAAGAACGCGCTCACCACTTCCAGGAAGCGTGCCGGGACCCGGAACCTGGTTATGTCCCTCCCCCGCCCCCTACTACCCGACCAACCATCCAGACGGCAAGGAGATACTGAGTCCGCCCAAAACTGTCGCCACCGGCCAAACGCGTGTAGGGGAGCTGTCTGCATTTAGGTTGTTCAGGTCGAGCCCGCACTCAGAGTTTATTTAAGGTGTGGACCAGTGCAAAGGTTAAATTGCGTTCATAATCCTTTTGCAATATAATACTTCGAACAGCCTGGCACATAAAACCTGGCACAAGATTTTTACCGGCGGACATGAAACCAAGTAATTACGTACGTCTTGTTTAAAGGAAATATTCCACATCTGAGGATATGAAAACAAGCATCAGATATCATGAAACAAGCTTACGCATAACCATTAGCATATTTCTAAATGGGAGGGCTGCTCTATACAACACAATTTCTCTGTTTGTTTGATATGCCCTTCAGTGTGTCATTGTTTGATTACGTCATTGTGTCCTACACAACATTGATCGAGAGCCATTTAACGGCCGCTATATTTGGAAATGGCGCTCACGAACGCCAGATATGAGCAACTCGACAATCCTATTCTTATTGGCATTGATTACTGCATGACTAACGGAATGACAGGATTTGAATGATACTATCATGGCGTCATAGATGTCTGAGTAACCTTAATATAGTCTCCCCCGAAAAAGTCTGCAAATGTTCGCGGGCGTAAGACTAAGAAACTAAAGTGGTTTGGGCCTTAAAAAGAGCGGAACTGTGAACTGCACGGAATGATTTTCAAGATGTTTATTTCAGTTCAAACTCCCGTGTAAATATGCAACACTCCCTTTAATGGACTTGTATGGAAAATGCCTTTAGGCGGTAGCCACTGTGCTCCCGGTTCACGTGGCATCCAAATGCGATAAGGTATAACCAATTCCTAGCGATGTGAAAAGATAAAAGGTACGGCTGTATATGCTTTAAACTTTTTGCACAAACATATGCCACAAACTTGCGATCGAAAGATTCAAAATGCGCGTCAAAAACCACCTAATAAGCCAAGTTCTTCAATATAAAAGCAAGTTGGTTTTTATCTTGATCCGACCTTTACATCTCACACCAGGTCAAATGAGCTAGTCCTTATCATAATTAAGTTGTCTGGATTTTTTTTTTTTTTGCTGACAGCCATGGCATACCTTTGACCTAGCATAGTGCTGCGAGTCTACAAGGCATGTTTATTTTTTCACCACAATGTGAGCTGCACAAGTGTCTAAAAGCACACCAAGTTCGGTGCGGCTGCACCGTATCGTTTGGAAACAATCCTAGAAAAACTTTCAGGTACTCAAAATGACCCTACCGGAGCGCGTACTAATGTAACCCACATGAGATATATTGGAATATGCTATATGTATGTGAAACATGCTGTAAAATATCATGAAAATGTGCTAAACACATGCTAGATATAACACATACGAAAAATATGTTTGTGTTGAGCTACAGTAGTGAGAATTAAATGCAGCTTTACCATTGGAACACGAAAGCACGACCATTTTGTGGACACTGATTGTTAATGCTATTGAGCTTTTGTGGCATACAAAGTAACAAGCATGCAGCGAACGGCGCGCATGCGCTAAGGATTCAATGACATCTCTGAAATTTTGTCATCATTGGGGTTTAAAACTGCATGTTTCTCCTGCGAATCGAGAATCAATTTCTTTCGTTTGAAAGTTTCCTCTTAGGCGAAACCAGGGGATATCTCAACATCAACATGTCAAATTGCTTGGCTGCCCCCCCCCCCCCCCCACAGCTTTATGCAGTGCTGTTTCCTTTGGCATACAAAAAGGGGATGTCTAGCACGATACTTCCCCTGGCCTGACCTCATCCTGAAAGATCTTATCTATCCAGACTTTTTTATGCCTCTTCTAACCCAGGGAAATGCATTCGTTTGGCTGCCATCGTTTATTTGAGAAGAAATGTGGCTCCTGTTGAGCGGAAATGTTATATGCCAATTAGACGGGTACTAGATGGCACATGCAGGACGCATCGCCTGGCATCCCATGATCCCACGGAGACTGTTATATTTCTCTAAGCTACAAACGGATCAAGTGGCTGGCCCCTTGTCTTATCATGTTATAGCAGGTTTGGATGACTGTGAATATGTGCGTAAATATCTCTTATTTCCTTAGATATGCCAAAATATTCGAAACTTCCAGGCAAAGCTTATGATTAACATGCGCCCGGGTGGCCGGCAAGATACCCTTCGCTCGGGTGGGGGTCCATTTCACTCCTGAGATATCAATAACTTAGAAAGCTAGAGACACCACGTTTACAGGGTGTGTTAACCTATACATGAACTCACTTAGATCAAAGTTTTAGGTTTCTAGGTCATGACCTTCGAGTCAAAAAAGGTCAAACAGGGTCAAGTTCCAGGTTGGTCTCAGAAGTGGCCCCAGAACCCAGATAACCGTTTCTAAGCTAAAGGTCACATCCGCATTCAAAATCAGTGCCCTTGTTTAACCTTTTGAAGGTTAAGGTGACCAAAATAATACAAGATTGCTTTGAGTTTTGCATTTGACTAAGCGACAAAGATTACGCTAGGCAGTATGTTCCTAAAACAAAATGTTGACCTGGGTCATGGTAGGTCAATGACCCATTATGACCTCTGGTAAGTCCATGGAAGATGTGTAATGCGGTTCCTGCTATCAATAAACTCGAAATGAGCACCAGAAGCTATTCTATACAGCAAGCCTTAGAGCAACAAAACAGGTTGGTTTTGACCTTGGTGTGACCTTCATACCTGACCAGATTGAAGGACTCCCTGAATAGGTTAATGTAATTTCCTCATTCAACTGTTGTGTTGCCTAAGAAAGCATCTTAGAGATGTATGGCTTCGTCTAACACTTCGTTAATGGACCAGATTGAAGGACTCCCTAGAAATTGCCTTTGCTGAAACCATGGCCTGACATTGACATGCCATAGGTCAGCGACCTTACAAGGTACGTATCAATTTCTTATGCCAAACGATTCGCTATTTAATTGTCTACAGCTATGCAAAATCTGTCGCGGCTACGCCGCGCCGTTCGGAAACCATTTTGGAAAACTTTCGGGGGGGGGGGTCAATTTGACCCCCGCCACACGAGTGCGTGTTAGGGGATACAGCGCTGATGGTAATTGAATAATAAAAGCCAGACAAAACATGATTCTAGAAATAAATAACGCAGACAGGAAATGACCACCCCGCCGTACCACAGTGCTTTTAGCAAAAGGAAAATCAAACCAGGTTTTGAGCATTTAGAAATAAATATGTTTCAGCCAGCCTGTTTGTATTAAATGGGAGCTTCACCAATTCAGCGTTACCTTACCGATAAGCTGCGCTGTTGCTGTGCTGCCGTTCAGACAGGTGTCTCGCCCCGTTCCCACAGATGTCCATCGTCAGGACCTGCGCCAGCTGCCAGTTGTGCAGGTGAACTGGGGTGGAGGATTCCACCCTGGCGGGCTGGATCTGCCATCCGCCTGACATGCACCTCACCGTCAGCTTCATGCAACTTTCTTCCAGTTTTCAGCAACGAAAATACCGTTTCTCTGAAATTGCCCGAGACAAATTATGACACCCTTGCATGTAGCTGTTTGGGCAGTCGTTCTTTGTCTGCGGCTTTGCGATGTGAACAAATTGTAGCCCTCACTATTCATATGATACGGTGACGTAAAAATTGTCATTGCAAAAAGCAATACAAGATAAGTTAGAAATGGGCGTGTAGCCCGCCGGCCCGGCGTCGCGGCAAATCTGAAACTGCACGTTTGCAGGGGAAAGAGCGGAGGCGGTCGAAATAACAAGGACAGGGGGCAATGTGCGAAATGACAAGAGTCGCTGTACGCAGCCGATCAAGAGCGGTCCAGTACAAAAATAGACCGTATATATATATATATATATATATATATATATATATACATATATATACAATTATACATACAATTCACAACAGGGCTTGTGAATTAGCGTGGGAACGCCACACCAGAGAACCTGCCTGCCGGGCGCTCATACGGGGCTCACTTCGCAACACATTTAACGGCAACGTTTGTATGGATTCCCGAACATGTCAGGCTCCAGTGATTTAGAGGTCGCGGCAAGTGCATGATAATTGATAGTATTCACATTTACCACGGGATCTCTCACCTCACGTGTCACAATGCGTCTAGTTGCTATGAATTTTAGTTTTGTTATGAGCGAGCGAGTTGCGTGCCTCGTTGCCCTGTAACTTCCCCACTGCGCGCCTGACAACGGTCGCGAAAATTTCCCACGTACAATACAGTTACCCTTATGTCCGCTGGACTGAAAATATTCGGTGGTCATTACTTCTCCTTTCATTTTTTTTTTTTAATTCTGTTTAACAGCTGACCCACCACTGCTCGCGGCTGTTTTAATACAGCCCTGCGTGTAAGATCGCACTCGCGCCAGTTTCAGCGGGCTGCTTTGCAAACTGATGGCTCACGGTCACGGACAGCTCTGCACATAGATCTAAGCTGACTGCTCGCGGTCACGGACAGCTCTGCACATAGATCTAAGCATTGCCAGGGTCTGACCGATGCCAAACTGGTGCTTGGAAACAATGCGCGCGTTGTTCGCACTTAGCTGGTCCGGATTTTTTCTTCTGTTTTCCATTTGGGGTACCATCATTATCATTTGGGGTACCATCATTACCATTTGGGGTACCATCAGTACCATTGCGCCCTCCCTCGCACACTCTACGTCGTTTCCCCAATCAAAGATGCTTCCGGCAGCGCCGCTGCCTGTCAATACGGGCGAAAAGTCTGGCGGCCACTCTAGGAACTATATTAAACATTCCTCTTTTGGGCTTTACCTACAATGAATATTGCGTGCTTATAACATTGTGTACTTAAAGCATTCTGAACTTTAGACTTTTCCGATTCTGGGACATTTCTCAGTTTGGAGCATTTTTACTTTGGGTATTCTGTACTTTGGACACTCCGCCCTTCAGACATTCTGTATTTTGGACATGGTGAACAACCCCACTCTGGGCTATTTTGAACGTTTTGCCTGCTTTTGGACATTATGCACTTAAGACGTTGCGTGCATTCAATATCATGACATCGCACATTACGTACTTCGGAAAGTCTGTACTCTTAACATTATGAACAACTTCCATCGGGACACGTCGCTTCAAATCACGCTCATTGCTGGTTGAGATGAAAATCCCAAGGCAAATAATGTAACACTGTAGTTTGAATATATTTTTTTAGCAAATGAACAAGCATGTGGAGTAAAGCAAATAGCCATTGTTCGCGAAATACTCATCATCATCGGCTCATATTGCTTTGGCTATAAGCAATAAGGCCAAAAAAGAGTAATTATACATCGCTTTGCAACTTTTCCAGGACCGACACCAACCTTCGGTAGCCTCCAGGCCTGACGCCAGCCTCCGGCAGCCTCCAGGACTGACGCCAGTCTCCGGCAGCCTCCAGGACTGACGCCAGTCTTCGCAGCCTGTAGGACTGACGCTAGTTTTTGGCAGTCCCTAGGGCTGACTCTTCAGGGCTGACACCAGTCTTCGGAAGCCTCCATGACTGACGTCAGTCTCCGGCAGCCTCCAGGACTGACACCAGTCTTCACGGCCTATGGGACTGACGCTAGTTTTTGGCAGTCCCTAGGGCTGACTCTTCAGGACTGACACCAGTCTTCACAGTTTACAGGACTGACGCTAATTTTCGGCACCCTCCAGGATTGATACCAGGCCTTGCCAGTCTCCAGGACTGACACCAGACTTTGCCAGCCCCCAGAACTGGTACCAGTCTTCGGCAGTCCTAAGGACTGACACCAGCCCTCAGCAGTCTTAAAGGGAGTGCTTCACGTTTCTATGGGATTTTGAACTGAACTAGCCATCTTGAAGTCCACTTGGTGCGGTTACAGTCATGCCCTTCTTAACACTAAACCCCTGTAGTTTCTGACATGCCCGCGAAGATGGGAGGCCGTTTCGGAGACAGTATGTCAAGATCACGTTGGCATCAATGAAGCCATAACAATGTTATAAACCATGCACCGATCAAGACCAAGAAAAATACAGTGGTCGAGTCATTCATGTCTGGCGTTCGTGAGCACGATTTACAGATGCAACGGCCATCGATTAGTGCTCAATTAATGTTGTGCAAGGTGTGCTGACGTAATCAAACAATGACGCATCGAGGGGCATATTTGCTAGACGAGACACTGTGCTGTTTAGAGCAGTCTTTCCAACTTAAAAGTACAACAATAGTTATAACTGATCTTGCTTCATCATATCTGATGCTTGCCTCGATATCTTGAAATGTGACCCACTCCCTTTAATGACTGACACCAGCCTTCGGCAGTATTAAGGACTGACGGCAGTCTTTCTCAGTCTTCACGACCGACACCAGACTTCAGCAGACCCCAGGGCTAACGCAGAACAAATCCGCACAGACTGCATGGCTGTAGTCATGCAGTACTGCATGGCTGTACTGCATCACTAAATAAGTTGATGGAGGGAGCTGAACAGTGAGCAGAAACACCAATACCGTCATATTTCGACAGCAGATAGGTTTGCCGACGGACTTAGCTCGTTCTCTTCTCAAGGTTCGGGAGAGCGGGGGAGGGACGGGGGGGGGGGACCTCATGCGGGAGACATTTGCGTTTATGTTTGAGTATGTCTAGTACGTGCCATAATAAATTACAACATTCGTGATGTCACTCAGTGCAGAGCACGTGATAGGGGGCGTGGGTCGCAAAATGACTCGGCGAGAGGAATGAGCAATTAAAACTTATGTGACCCCCCCCCCCAAAAGGACGCCATCGAACGTTTTTTTCGAATTTACCCACCTTCTTTGCCACGTTGGGAAGCTGGAGTCTTTGTGTGTGACGGACTTCCACTGAAAAGGAAACTACACCACTGCAGCCTGTTGCCATTAGTTTATTGCGTACGTATCCTGCGCACGTGAACATGGCCGGTGACTTGAAAGAGGGAATAGAAGTGATTGATAGCACTCGCCCTGATTTGCCATCTTTCGTAAAGCGCACTGATAGGGGCCGTCGATCTCACAATCCTGATCCTTTTGCCGGTTCCAAACTAAGAAAGATGTCGCCATGGAGTGTTTCACATTCAGGGTAACACGGGGTTGTCATATGTGGAGCGATGACGACGACACTGTACGGTGCAGGGTGGACAGAGAAGGCAGGCGGGAGGGGGGGGGGGGGGCGGAGGGGGGAGTAACAGAAAATATTTTCGTATTTTGATTGGGGTAAGGGGAAAACCATTTCTGTTCAATTCATTTTGACGAATTTCCTTTTGGGCAACCTCGTTGTTGACTTGAAGTATATATTCTGTGCTACACTATGCTATTCTCTTCCTTTCTCGCCTATTCTCTGACGTCATCTTCATTTCTGCCAGCACTAATCATGTCTGCTGTTCTACCCGCAGGGTGCCTACCGATAATGCAGTGGTTAATGTGTTTGCATTAACGACTGCACGTCTGGGAGATTAGAGATGTGGAGTTTGATTCCCACGGTGCCCTCTTTTCCTGCCAGGGTGAGAGGCAGGCTGGCCTCAGCAGCTGAGCGCGTGGTTAAATCCCAATGACGACTGCTGTTCAACCCTATCATCTCTTGCCCTGTGCTGTTCTCCTCCTCTATCCAGTTACACGTTGTCCTCTTTCATCCCGCTCCGGTCACTAACCTGTCGTGTTCCTCGTCGTGCTCCGGTCACTAACCTGTCGTGTTCCTCGTCGTGCTCCGGTCACTAACCTGTCGTGTTCTTCGTCGTGCTCCGGTCACTAACCTGTCGTGTATATGCTTCATCCCCTGTCTTCTGGCTGTCATGTCAGTCATCAGTCAGTCAGTCATAAAAAACGCACTGGAACACACACAGATGTAAATCAGTCAGGAATCCACCGCAGAAACAGGCACTCGAGACATCTCGTGGGACATCCTCAGATGTCCCACGAGATGTCTCGAGTACGCGAATGAGGTATAAACAGATATCTGCTCTGTCTCGTGGGTCGACCGTGTACTTCACCCATAGCGCGGAGCGTACCAGCAAGTGAGTCAGGCTCGCCCAAATGGAGGGGCTTTTGAGTGAGTGAGGTGGTGTGAAACCTGCCTTCATCTGCGGCGGCGAGCCAGCCAAGCCTCTTACGTAGGTCCGACGCATGATCGATTTTTTGTGTGAAAATGGGTTTTACAGGCAAGTTTCAAGGTAGTGTTCCACATACATATAACGGCCGTCAACCATATATATAACGACCGTCGACTGGTTTCAATCTAAGCTGTGCTAGGAACGGTGACGTAATCAAACAATGACGCACTGACGAGCATATTAACTAAACAGAGAAGTTGTGCTATCTGGAGCGGTCTTTTCCACTTGAAAGTATGTCAATAGTTATAAGGGAATTTATTTAATCATATCTGATGCTTGCTTCAATATCATCAAACGTGGAACATTCCCTTCAACGTTTTTGTTTTTAATCCTGGATATCTTGAACCGTGAGACGCTGCCCCATATAGATACGTTATGTTTAACATATTTCTCAATGTCTGTTAACTTTCCTGCGTTTCCCTCACTCGTTCTCGTCCTGCTCTGTTTCGCTCATATGTTAACACCACCTACTTCTTCGCGCATACCACTTCGGAATTCATAATACTTGTCAATTTTGTGGTCACAATAATAGTTGCCTGGGAACACAGTAAGGAAAGTCCTCTACGCCGGTAGCCTTCCAGCGAATCCTTGCCAGAAGTGGCATTATTTCATCTACCGGAATAAATCCGCACCCCTACCCCTCCCCCCACCACCGGCTTTGCCGCCACATCTGTCACTAACACATGCTAGCCCGACGGCTGTCTGCGGCCCCGCCGTGACGTCACATCGGGCGCCGGTCCGCGCCGCCCACGCGGCCCAGCACCAGCTGTGGGGGGCCGCCTGCCGTGGGAGCGCGCCTCGACAGCGACCGGGTGCGGCGACGGCGGCTCTCCCTCAGCAGAATTTCCAGACCAGTCGGCGCTCAGTGATCGGTCGTACAAACTCTATAAACAGCGGTGATGACATGGTCCAGCCTCACTTAAAGAACTGCGCCGCCCGCCGTGCCGTGTCGGGATGCTGTTCGTGCCCGGCAGCAGCCCGTCACGATCCATCCGCAGCTCTGCTTGGTATTTGTTCAAAACATTAAGTGCACGTCTGCGGTATTCGCGTAGATTTTAATATGCACACGTATAAATAAATAAGTGAATAAATTGATTTATGAAATATATATATATATATATATATATATATATATATATATGTCCTGTGTGTGTGCGTGTAAATATATGAGTATATGTATAAGTAAACCCATATATTTATGATTATATGTGTATAGTTATATGCATGTGCATATATATATATATATATATATATATATATATATATATATATATATATATATATATATCTATCTATCTATCTATCTATCTATCTATCTATCTATCTCTCTATCTATCTATCTATCTATCTATCTATCTATCTATCTATCTATCTATGTGCATATATATGTATATATATATATATATATATATATATATATATATATATATATATATATATATATACAAATGTTTACATATCTCTTTCGCTCGCTCTTCCTCCACCCTCTCTGTTTTGAAGCGAAACAACGTAGCAATGGGACGGTGATGCCGTCCACATTGATGCCATTGGTGATCCGGGTAGGAGGGCACGACAATAAGTTAAGGTTATTATACATCTTAAAAATTTGCGGAGGGGGCCGAGGGGAGACGTGAGCGGCAACCCGTCAACGTAACTGTTTTTCGAATTTGTGTTTCTGAACGGATACACATTTTTTGATCTTGACAAACGGCACATCATTTTTTCTGTTTTGTTGCACAGTTTATGAAGCAGTCCTTTGCAACTTAATATGGAACACACCAGCAAAGAAGGCATTGGGGCTCAAGCCACCACTTGGGCTCAAGCTATCGCTGAAGCCAAAATGAACATGTTGGGGGTGCAGTGCCCCCCTTAAACATTATAAGTCGATAAGATAGCACTGTTCAGTGACGGCGTGTCCAGGGGCAGCGGGGGCAAACTGCCCCCATGTTTTGAGACGGGTGCAAAAGTGTCTGTTTGCTCCTGCCCATAATTTCAGATGGTCTAGCAGGGACCCTCGGATATGTGGTAGTTCTCGCTTATTGTGTTGCAAAAGCAAGTGTAGAGGGCGCCTGTCCGGTCCGGAAAGGGCCCATTTCAAGCTCAGACGAGAATCGTTTCGTGTCCGCGAATTGTCCATCTTAGGCTGGAAATGACCCATTTTAAAACGGAAGGATACACATGTCACTTCCAAGCACAGTACGGACAAATTTATGGTTTGTAAAGGCTCATCGTAAGCTCAAAAAGGGCCCATAGATAAGGCAGCAGCATTAGCCTTATTCTTCGGAGAAAAGCCAGGAAAGTGGAGATATAGTTGGGTTCATATTGCGACAACATGCCTTCATCGAAACAATAGCACAAGTGAATCTAAAATTGCCTGCCCATGGTCCTACTCGCTTTTTCAGTGTTTTTTTTTTTTAAGCAGCCCACACTTTTTTACAGGCCACGAACATTCAGGGGATCAAGCAAAGAGCGCAGACCAGCCATTACCACGATACATTGCCTATCTAAGAAGTAGAATGTGCGAACATACGCGGGCATGCAAACGAATCCAAGCAAATGGGCATCACGCTTCGCACTTCATTCAAGTATGCAAGCGAGTTGAATTAAACAGGCATCACACATCGTGCACCAATTATACATACAAACCATTTCAATCGACCAGGCATGGCACATTACACGCCAGGTATCACTTACACATGTAAGCGATTTAAGGTAGCAAACATCACACATAAAGGCGCGCATCACGTTCGCATAATCGACCATAAGCCCTGTATGTTAAGATTTAGTCGTCGACTTTTTATAAGAATAGATTCACTGATTTTCCTGTCTTGGTGGCTCTATGCTCTGTAGATGACTTAAAGCTCTAAAACGGACATAGAATCCATACTTTCCTCGATTTCAGCCTGAACGCGGTTTACCAAAAAATGGTCACCGAAAGGGGTATTCCCCGTTTTGTTTTTAGCGTCTCGCAGGTGCTCATTATGTCTCAAACGAATAGGGCGCATGGGCCTCCCAGCATAGACTATGTCCTTTCTATGTTTTTCACACAGTTTACATTTGACTTCGTAAACCACGTTTTTTGCGTGCAAGCCCCTTGAAACCCAGAACAGCATAAATGACATCTGCTGCCACCCATGCACTTAGGCTTCGAGATGGAAGATTTCACCAGAGACTTTTTAAGCTTGTTACCGTGTTTCCAAGCTATGCGTACGCGCAGTTCTGATTTTTTCACAACGTGTTTTATTTTCCAAAGTCAATGCTCATCTATGTAACGTAGCGTTAAGAATCCGTCGTCCGATAGGACGCATTCGTGCCTCCTACCACCCATCTCCCACGCACTCTAGACTTTTTTACTTCTTTCAACATTCTACCTAAAATTTGCGGAGAATATCCGTTGTCCAACAGTAAAGCCCATATTTTGTTTATGTTCTTTCTTTCCTTTTCACTACTTGATGAGTTGTTTAGAGCTGTATGGAACATGTTACGAATTATGTTGTGCTTATTGGGAGTTGGATGCGCAGATTCACAGTGGACAATGATACCAGAATTGGGGGGCTTGATAAAGATTTTCATTCCTGACGTTGTGCAGTTGTTCCTCCTTTTCAACGTTACTAGCGTTTAGATTTTCAGACATTGGTAAGAATTTTCTGTAACCTTCCAGTAACGAAGTGGAAGTCAGCCTACAGAAATTGAAGGATGACGTACGACGCACGTCCAAAAACCGTAAAGTAGGCAAACTGAATGTGACTGCAGATCAGCGGAACTTAATCAGGGACCTCAGCAAAAATGATGCTACCATAGCCAAACAGAGCGATGAGTGTAAGGGTTTTGTAATCTTTGACCGGCTAACTTATGTTAAGAAGGCTAAGGCTATACTTAACGACAGTAACAGCTACGAAGACTGAAAGCAACCCAGCCCGTTAGGTAGAGGAAGAACAAAAAAAAAAAAACACTTAAGAACACATTTAGCGGAAAACTTTGGACAAAACCAACAAAGATTTCCCACTTAGACACAGAAGAACGCCTGTACCCTATAGGTTTCTTAAAGATCGCAAACCTGCTGTGCCCCTCAGGCCTGTCATATCTGCTTGCAGTGGTCGTACAAAAAATTTCGTGTTTTTTTAGAGAAAATACTTAACCAACTCTTGAGTTTTGTTGCCACTCATCTGTGGGACACCAGAGACGTTTTAAAAAAGATCCCAATCATTCGCAGACAGAAGGGGTACCAGAAGGCAACATTTTCTTCAGTGTAGATATTATCAATTAATTTGGCAATATACCAGTCAATGAGGCTATCGCTGCCGCGAAAGCTAAGTCAGACAAATATTTACATAAACTTGAAGCTTTCGGTTTGTCGAAAGTAGATATCTGTGGGTTTTTAGAACAGTGTCTCCAGGAAAATGTCTTCTCGTTCGGAGACGACTTCTACCAGCAAAAATTGGGAATAGCAATGGGAAACATATGCGCTCCTCCTCTGGCGATAATATTTTTAGACAAATTTAAAACGAAGACCCTGGCCGCCAGCCTATTCAAACCAATTTTCTTAGCTAGATACATTGATAGTCATGCTGGGGTATGGACGCTGGTGTATGGACGCACGGGCAGCGTGCCCTTGACGAGTTTTTAGAGTTCGTGAACGACCAGCATCCAAATCCAGCTGTTACGATGGAGCATACAGGGGGCGGAAAGGGGTACCATATTTCGAAACCATAGTGACGGTGGAGCGGAAGAACAACACCACGGCATTAGAAATGAAGGTCTTTATCAAGCCCACCAACTCTGGAATCGTTCTGCACTGTGATCTGCGCATCCAACTTCCACTAAACACAACATAATTTGTAACATGTTTCATAGGACTCTAAACAACTCATCAAGTAGTGAAACGGAAAGAAAAAAACATAAACAGAATGTGGACTTTGCTGTTGGGCAACGGACATTCTCCGCAACTTTTAGGCAGCAAGTGAAAAGAAGAAAAAAGTCTAGAGCGCTTGGGGAATGGGTGGTAGGAGGTGGGAACGCCTATCCAAAGACGGATTCTTAACGCTATCTTACATAGATGAGCATTTGGTTTGGAGAATCAAACACATTGCTAGGAAATCAAACCTGCGCGTCCACATAGCTTAGAAAAACGACAATAAGCTTAAAAAGTCTGTGGTGAAATCTTCCATCTCGAAGCCCAAGCGCCCGGGTGGCAGCAGATGTCATTTATGCTGTTCTGGGTTTCAAGGGGCTTGCACGCAAATAACGTGGTTTAGGAAGTCAAATGTAAACTGTGTGAAAAACATAGAAGGGACATAGTGTTTACTGGGAAGCCCATGCGCCCTATTCGCTTGAGATATAATGAGCACCTGCAAGACGCTAAAAACAAAACGGGACCCCTTTCGGTGACCATTTTTTGGCAAAACGTGTTCAAGTTGAAATCGAGGGAAGTGTGAGCCCTATGACCGTTTTAGAGCTTCAAGTCATCTACAGAGCACAGGACCACCCAGACAGGAGAATAGGCGAATCTATTGTTATAAAAAGTCGGCGACCAAATCTTAACATACAGGGCTTATCATGGCCGATTATGCGAACGTGAAGTGTGCCTCTGTGTGTGATGTGTGCTAGCTCAAATCCCTTACATGTGTAAGTGATACCTGGTGCGCAATGCGTTACGCCTAGTCGATTGAAATCGCTTGCATATATAATTGGTGCGCGATGTGTGATGCCTGTTTACTTCAACTCGCTTGCATGCTTGAATGAAGCGTGAAGCGTGATGCCTATTTACTTGAATTTGTTTGCATGTACACGCATGTTCGCGCACTCTAATTCTTAGGTAGGCACCGTATCGTGGTAATGGCTGTTAATCTGTCTTTGTTTATGCCCTGAATGTTACTGTCCTGTGAAAACAAACAACTGTGGGCTTCTTTTTCAACACGAAAAACCCTGAAAAATCGAGTAGGATCGTCGGCAGCCAATTTTAAATTCACTTTTGCTATTGTTTCGATAACGGCATGTTGTCAAAATATCATCCCAACTATATCTCCATTCTCCTGGTTTTTCTGGTTTTTCTCCGAGGAATAAGGTTTCTGGCCACTGTCATTCTATGTCTTACTACTGTCTTATCTATGTAAATAATGTTCCTCGCTAATACACTGAGCAACTTACGTAATTTAAAAAGGGCCCGTCATAGGTTGAGAAAGTGCTCTATCGTAAGCTCAGAGAGGACCCTCTCAAGTCTGGGAAGGGATCATCATAAGTTCAGAAACGGCTCGTTTCAATTCACGTAGGCCTCAGTAAAAGTTGAGAAACGACGAGTTTAGGCTCAGAAAAGGCGTATCTGACTTTTTGGACCTGAGAAGGACCCATCTCTAGTCTGGAATGGGCATATGGTAAGCTCAGAGAGCCAGTGGCGGTGATCCGCGGGGCAAACTGTCCCCCATATATGAGGTAACCGCCAAAACGGCTTTGTTCCCAGATGTCAGGTGGCTCAAATGGGCCCTCGGCTGATTTATGGAAGAGATTTGTTTATTGTGTACCATCAGAGTGAGCGTAGAGAGCCAAACTCAGGCCCACAAAGAATCAATATTAAGGCAGGAAACCTCTTTAACAGTTTCAGGCACGGGAAGGACCCATTTCCGGTCTGAAAAAGGCCTATCGTAGACTCAAAAGCCTTTGAAACTGGGCCCGGTCAAAAACTCCAGCACCACTTTGCGGTGCAGTAAAGGCCGTTCAATTCATCAGTCCAAAAGTCTTACAGGTGAAATATACGCCAGACTGCCTATCAAATGTAAGGTTTGATGTCCTAAAGTGTTCACAGGTGCTTACTTCAATGCGTCATCAATTTCGTTACCCGCTAAACACTGCTTAGTGTAAACAATGGGTCCGACGTTGCAGGGCCTACGGAGACTGCAACGCCTGACTATGAGGTTTTTATTGCTATAATTTGTGAGCGCGCTTTCTCTAAACTACGTTACAAAGCTTGCATCACTAATAAATTCTGACTGAATGCTGACTATTTCCAGACAAACATAACTTGGCCATGTCGATACAAATTATTGACCATTTCGAACTACATTTGCGAGTTCCTTAATATCCCTGCACAGCCCGGATCAAGATTCTGACAAAGCTTCTGAGTTCTGTCGGCTTAGAGAGAGTCCACTGGGCCATTGAAAAACAGAGAGCGCCGGCGATTTATTTCATGCCGATGTTTAATGCATGATTTCTTCAGTTGATTGACGATAAAATTCAGGCAGAAATGGTCTTGCAATAGCTTTTGTCTCTTATTCAAGTTACGGAAGGGCAACATGAGACATATGAAATAACAGCATGCTTTCATTAACAAATGGCCCATACTCGGCGAATTTTGGGGCCCTCTTGCTATCAGCGGACCCTTTGTTGACCCTGTGCCCCTCCTTGCCAAGGCTCTGGCCGCGCATTCGTTCGTTTGGATCCAATGGCGCCGGATTAGAGTCCCGGAAATAACGAATTGCTCTCCTAGTGATCTTCTGGCTAGTGATCAGAGAGCCAACCTGGCAGCTGTCTCATAACCTCGCACGACATGAAAAATGCTCCTCCAATTTACCGTGTTACCGGTTTTAAGCACAAGGAGCAAGCTATGGCTCACAATAGGTAGTCTGAGGGCATGGCCACCGATGCAAACCAGTCGGATATTTTTTTAGGTATAAATAGCACAAACAAAATGGAGCTGAATGAGATGGATTCCTGAGGTCCAAGCTAACGATAAGCAGTGCCTTGCTGTGTGACCCCTGGCCGACGGACCAACCGATTGTAAAACGCCGGCTAAACGGCAGAACTTTGTGGCAGAAGTGTAACACATTGTAATGCTGGGCTCGGCCCACCTTGGTGGTCTCGGGCAGTCACTGACCCCGGCCGCAGACCGTACTAGTCAGAGGCAAATAGCGAGCGCCGAAGCGACTCGAACCTTTAATCTACTCACCTTGGCGCAGCTGGGTTGAGGCAGGCGCTGTAACTGATTGAAATACGACAACGGCCAGTCGCTGATTTCACGACCGAAGAACAGCTCCACTGTAATAATGAGCTCCATCGGTTTGGGGGCTCATCGTTAAGTCTTCGCCCCCTCCATTCTAAATTCGGATACGCCGCCCCTGGCACTGATAGTAATATGGGTTGGGCAGCGACGGGCGTCGGTAGAATCGGATACCTCGGTTCTATCTCGGCTGTCACATGTGCTGTTCACAGGGGCAGCGCGGCGCCGGAACCGGCCGGCATAGCCGTCACTTATCGCTTGCGGGCCCGAGTCGCCTGGTCGGAGCCGGGAGCGGGCGGTGGGGGCTGGCCCTGCTGACGCACCGCGCTGGGTGGCGCTCAGTACTTCCCGGAGGCGACAGGACCTGCCGCGACAGGCACGTGCCGCGCGCGCAATGGCGGATGAAGCCCGAGTCGGATTTCAACAGTTCGTAAAGTCAGGAACCTAAGAATTAATGCATCCTACTTGTAAGCCATTTGAACTCTCAAAACTTGTCATACACTCCTGCCATACAAATGCTTCATGTTTCATAGAGCACTCCCCAGATTTGCTTTTCATATCATTCACATTTCTTTCGAAGATAATCTGACAGACTAATAATAGCCCAGGCAACAGGGGAACAGGCAACAATGCACCATGTTCCACGCCAGAGGTTGAAGGCATTTTTTTCGGATGCATGGTCAAGCACGGAAGAATTAAAACGTTCTCACCGAATGGTAAGATTTACCGTGATGTTTGTCATGATACCTTCAGTACATTTCATTTAACACGCGCTCGGGCCGGGGGCTCAAATTGGCACCCCGGGGGTTTTCCCGACATGGTTTCTCAACGGCGCGGCGTGGCCGCGCCACATTTTGCTTAGCTGTAGACAATTAAATTGCGGATCGTCTGACCTAATTTTTTATGTACCTTGTAAGGTCGCTGATATATGACAGGTCAAAGTCAGGCCATGGTTTCAGCGAAGAGACGTTCTAAGAAATCTTTCAATCCCATCAAACAACAGAGTGCTGGACGAAGCCATATATCTCTGAGATACCTTTTTAGGCAACACAACAATTGAATAAGCAAATAGCATCGGTCCAGGGTCAAGAAGAAAGGTCAGACCAAGATCAAAACCAACCTGTTTTATTACTTTCGGGGTTGCTGTATGGGCTGGTTTCTGGTGCTCGTTTCGAATATATTGATAGTAGGAACCGCATCATACACCATCCATGGGCTTCTTATATGTCAGAATAGGTCACTGACCTAAGATGACCCATGTCAACATTTTACTTTTAGGAACATACTGCCTAGCAAAATATTTGTCGGTTATCCAAATGCAAAACTAAAAACAGCCTTGTATCAATTTGGTCATCATGACCTTTAAAAGCTCAAATAAGGTCACTGACCCCAACTGAGTGTGTGACATTTTTCTTAGAACAGTTTCCAATGCTTTGGGGTTCTTCGAGGACCAATCAGGAATTCGATCTTGTTTGACCTTGTTTTACCCGAATATCATGACCTAGAAACCTCAAACTCTGACCTAAGAGAGTTCACGTGCAGATTAACACACTCAGTGAATTTGGTGTCTCTAGCTCTCTAAGTTCCTGAGATCTCAGTGGGCTCAAACTGACCCCGCATCCGAACGTATGGTTTCCAATCGGCCACCCGGCGCGTGTTAAGGATTTGGATTACTTAACACGCACTCGTTTAGGAGGGGCAATTTGGCCCTCCGAATGTTTTTCCTAAATGATCTTCGAACGGCGAGGCGTAGCTGCGCCAAATTTTGCATTGCTGTAGAGAATGCAATAACAGATGGTTTTCATCACAAAGTTAGATATACCTTGTTTGGTCGCCGACCTACGGCAGATAAAATTAAAGCCATGCATTCAGCGAAGGCAATTTCTTGGAAATCGTTTAATGTGACGTAGCAATGTAGTGGTAGACAGAGCCATACATCCCTGAGATAGTTTCTTAGGCAACACAACAATTAAATTAACGAAGTCTATTGACCTAGAGTCGGGTGTGACCTAGAGTCGGGTTCTCTCTGTTCAGTAGCGCTTGGTGGGGAGGCGTTGTTATGTGATGCCCTGCATGACATGCCGCAAGATTCCGAATTGTTCGCTGCAGACCAGTGGCTGAGTAAGCCCTGTGGAGTATCGTCACTGCACGTCGGGCGAGGGCGGTGGCCAAGGTGCGCCGCAACACAGATTTGGTAGAGATCCGGTCCTGATGAAGATAGTGGCGATCTTTTGCTGTTTTTTCTTGGCCGGAGTTTGTTGAACATCTGCCGCCTCTGAGGTCTCAGCCTTTCTCTTGTAGATAGGCCAGTTTTCCGCGGTCTAGTTTTGTTAAAAAAACGGGAACACAGTAATGACGAGCCACTCGAACATGACGTACAGGCGCCGTGTCTTCTCTTCTTTGCTGCTACGTCACAGTGAGGAACGGCTGGCAGAGAGGGGGTCAGGTAGTCCCGCGGCTGGTGCCGGTGTTCTCTTTGGTACTCACCAATGCTCTGTTCGATCCCGCATCAGAGGTGTTAAGCTGCACCTGGGCTCCCTCTCCTCTCCGCCAACCTCGCTGAGCATGTTCAAATATAAGTGAAACTCCATGAAGTGCTGAGGCATGGGAACGAGCAGCTGTCGTGCATTCATCTCTTTTGATGCCACGCGACCAGAGCAAATGGCTGGCCCTGAGTAGGGCAGTCCCTAGCGGGGCTTGTGCTGGTGCGTACCGTCCTAGACGTAGTCAGTTATCAAGGCAGGTAGAAGGCACTGGACAGGGATAAGGACTGGTGTAAGATTTATTCACACAGTTTCTATCAAAAATGCGGTCATGGCTACAACCTATCATTCAACTAAAGATGAGAGTCATTACAATGCAGTGCAATAAAGCGTATGTTCCGTACCTGCCATGAATGTAATGAGTTTCTAAAATGCACATCCCTTCAGAGATGATACGGATATAAATAAACACGAATGATTGTTGGGTTTCAGTTATCCTATACCTCGGGAGCTCTAGTATTCCAGCTGCTACGGTACTATTAAACAGCACCCAGGAATGCCTGGCAAACATGGCCTGAGTTGCCGGGTACATAGATTGTTCATCAAGGCTATTCCCACTTGAATACAACCATGCTGGTGACTTATCCCCTACACGCCATACCACCCTAGCAATCCCAGTGCAGGTATGATGCACACTGGGCGTCATACCTCGGTACCAGCCTGACCATAAAGTTGATAGTATTTTGGATTCGGTGAATACGACTGTAGGCGACTCCCATCCGCGCGCGGATAAGCAGTGAGGGATATGTGGACAAACTTGGGCCTGGACAGAGCCTCAGGATGTCAAATTTGAAATGGTGACGGATCTTGTGGAGCGATGATATAAAAATAGTGGATCGCAGGACCACCGTGCATGTGTTGGACTTCCATGTCAGGTGTTGAACAAGATGCCTCCACAAATATTTTCAGTTTTCCATGGGGATATCTTTATCCTAAAAGTGTGGCGTGGATGTCTTTGGCCTTCTATTAGGGATGGTTTGGTCCCTAAAATGTTGGAATACGTCTAATTAAGTTCAAATTTAAGCTATTAGCCTGTAAACAATCTTAGGAATGGAGAATGAACTCACCGACACCCAACTTGAGGTTGTACCAGCCGATGACAGTTGGAAGGGAATGGTCGAGGAGCTGGGTGTCGTCAGCGCAGAACAGGACGTGGCCGTGGGTGAGGAAGGAGGTCGGGTCGCTGATAGACGTGATGAAGAGAATTGGTCTGACGACAGATCCTGGTCTACTGCGCAGGTAAAAGGGAGCTACTGAGTAGGTCAGAAATACAGGCCTACTGAATAGGTCAGAAATAGAGTGTAGAGCCGCCGGCGCATATCGTCAGCTCGTCATCTATCGCATAAAGGCCGCTGGCACGGTGCGGGACATACCGCCCCGCCTGGCTTGTCCGTCTTTCCTCAGCTGCGGGGTATGAGTTCAGCGTTGCGTCCATAGTCAAGGCGAAAGTCAGCAATTTATTCAAATCTGGTATTGTTTTTTCATCTGTCTTTGTACCTAAATGTCCGGATTATTTAATCGCTTCCGAACAACTTTTCCTGTTTTCTTGGCTTTCACATCGCATGACGTGGCATCAGCTCCTCAATCACTGCGTTATCTGCTCCAGCGTGTGTGGTGCTGTCCTCTTTCAATAATGATGTGCAGTCTTCTTTGTCAGCGCTTACGAACGTGCGCGTATGGTCCCGGGGCACGTCCCTCTACCACTTGCACCAAAGTTATGAGATGTGTTCATGTGCACGTAACTGAATACTAACCGTCAAAAATCCAGGTAGACTTACAAAAAGGAACGTTGAGAGTGTGCGATGTTGTGCCATGCACAAGAAATGTGCGTCTGCGGTACGCTAAATTCGGTTTTAAGCGATCTTTTGGTCGTGCCACCTGCTATTTGGAGAGCCTCCGTACACCCCTGTCTGTGCCTGCATGCTGAATGGCGTTTTCGTTTTGGACTTCCCCATGGCAACAGCTTGTGTTTTCTGCTCTCGTTTGGTGTTCACATCAATTGGGGACCTGTTCGTGGTAACCAACCCATTTGTAACCTGACGGTTACTAATAGCACTTCCTTGGACGCAAAATGACCACTGAAGTCGACGCGCTCGAAAACACCAATTAACCACAAATAATAATACTTCCTGACCTGACCGATGACCGATGGGCCCGCAAGACATAAGACAGTAAAACTAGCGCATGTCGTAAAGCATTCACTAGACTCGGAATAATTTTTCCATACCTCGCCAGTGGCCATACTCCATGAGATGTACAGATTGGCGCTCCTTGAAAATTTCCCATACGTTTGCATACTAGATGTAACATTTGTAACACGTAAGAAGAAGTGTTAGCGGAACCATTCTTCTATCAATACACTTTTTGTGTTCGGCCGGAACGGTATAAACTATCTTAACAGATAACCAACATAAAGCGCCCGCCCCTCATCTATCAAATGCTTTCAGTCAGAACTTTATGAGGCTGCTGCAGAGTAAATGTAAAACCTTTGGTAAAAAAACATGTTCATTAGAAGAGCATACGAAAGCTTTTCGCGTATTTCACCAGCACACAATTTCTTTTCAGTAGCCCACTCTCTTGAAATGTGCCGTAAGGTACGTAAGACAACCTTGTTATTCGACTTTTGTGAACGTGGTTCTCGGCTAACAAATGGTTGTTACTACCACACTGATCGATTGCATGAAATACAACAGCGTTCTGAATCGTTTCTGCTTCGTTCAACCGTAAACCACTTCTTTATTTGCGGTGCCTAAAGTCGTACAGCTTTTTAAACGACCCTCTCCGCGTCCTAACCCGCTATCACTGACGGAGACAAGAGTTCTCTGCAGAGAGGTGTCGTCGCCGACCGCGTGTGCTGTGCGCGCTCCCTGCGCCGCCCCGTCCAGCCCGGGCGAGTCGGCTGGCGGCCGGCCTCGCTCCGGCGGCCGATCTCGTCTCGGCGGGAGCTGGTGCGCCTGACGGATGCCTGCGCCGGCTGGGCGTGCAGATAGGCGCCGTGCTAAATTCTGGTGGAAGGGAGGCGCTTCCAGTCGGGCAAACTATCTTACCGCCAGCCGGGCCAAATATCTTACCACCAGCCGGACCAGCTATCTCACTGCCAGCCGGACCAGATATCTCACCGCCAGCTGGGTCAGCTTTCTCACCGCCAGCCGGGCCAGCTATCTCATCGCCAGCCGGACCAGCTATCTTACAAGCGGCCGGGCCAGCTATCTCACAAGCGGCCGGGCCAGCTATTTCACCACCAGCCGGGCCAGCTATCTCATCACCAGCCGGGCCAGTTATCTCACCGCCAGCCGGGCCAGCTATCTCACCGCCAGCCGGGTCAGCTATCTCACCGCCAGCCGGGCCAGCTGTTTCACAGCCAGCCGGGCCAGCTATCTCACCGCCAGCCGGGCCAGCTGTTTCACAGCCAGCCGAGCCAGCTATCTCACCGCCAGCCGGGCTAGCTATCTCACCGCCAGCAGTGCCAGCTATCTAACCGCCAGCCGGGCCAGCTATGTCACCGCCAGCCAGGCCAGCTGTTTCACAGCCAGCCGGGCCAGCTATTTCACAGGCAGCCGGGCCAGCTATCTCACCGCCAGCCGGGCCAGCTATTTCACAGGCAGCCGGGCCAGCTATCTCACCGCCAGCCGGGCCAGCTATCTCAGCACCAGCCGGGCCAGCTATCTCAGCACCAGCCGGGCCAGCTATCTCACCGCCAGCCGGGCCAGCTGTTTCACAGTCAGCCGGGCCAGCTGTTTCACAGCCAGCCGAGCCACCGGACAGCTTATGCGCAGCATGAGCCCGATCAACGGCAGTCTGCTAGTGCCTGACGTGCGCGCAATGGGCAGGCACTGGTGTGTGACTAACTGCTAGTGCCTGACGTGCGCGCAATGGGCAGGCACTCGTGTGTGACTGACTGTTGCCCGCAACCTCCCAAAGTGCATGCATCCATGACACGGTGGTGTTCGTGTGAGCTACTGTAACCTGCTACTGCCTGACGAGTACGCAGGCATTCGGCACTGTCGTAAATGACCGCAGGAGCTGCGTCTGCCCGTAGCAGACACTCAACGGCCGTGGAGTGTCGAGCTCCTCGACTTGCTGCAGCTTGCTTCTTCCTGATGCACGCGGGCACGCATTCCCCAGTCGCCGCTGTCGTCAACTGCATCTATTGTTGCTGGACGCCTACAGTTATCTCGTCACTGGCAGGAAGCTGAGATCATTTGGAGCTCGCCGTCGCTTGACAGATGCAGCGATGCAATCGGCACCTGGCAACTGGCACATCAAGTGGCGGTGCTGCACACTACAGCCGCAACAGGTGTTGACATTACCGGCTTTCCTGTGTTGAAACTCTCCACACACCGGCGGACGAAGAACGCTTGGCGAGAAAAGTCGGCATAGATCGAGAACGATTTCGTGCCCGCCGCCATAGCAAGTGGTCCACGTTGATATCGAGTCGATCACCACTCTTAGGGAAGCGGGGCTTAGCGATGCGAGACTTAGTCGTGCACAATGTTCATTAATCTGGCAAGAGCAAACAAGAAACTGGATCTGTTGATAAGGACGTTGCAAACCGGTTGAAATATCATAGACATAATCAGGTTGCAAATAGTAGGGTACACAGTATCAACTAGGTGCACTCATTGCAAGACATCGTTCGAACGCCCCATCATTACTAGAATGCTTGTGTAATTGCATGCAGCGTGGCATGGTCAGACCATACGTAGATCGCATTGAGCGTTTACAACGCATGTTTCTGATCCGGCTTTCAGCACACACTAACTGCGCCTCACGATCATTAACCGACATCAGCTTGCTTTTGACGCACTTTCTTTCTGGCTGCCAGACACATGAAGGACAGCTTCGTATTTTTAGCTTGTATCTTCCAGCACCAACCTGACTCACTACTCCCACAGTCATGCCATGGTCGGGCTGTCTCAGCCTGCCCATGCAGGTGCCGCGGTCTACTTGTATCACCACTGTGTCTCCATTGTGTCACCATTCACCTTTGTATGACACCTGGTGTTTATGAAAAAAGCAAGCGTGTCAGGACGCATGTCACGACCATGACTGTGGTGATGTACCCGAAGCGTTAGAGATGTCTCGGTACCCCAGCTGCTTGAATTGAATGCCCACTGTTTTTCTAGGTTTGTAATATCTTGGGGTGCTTTATTCACTGCATTCCACCCCATTTTATTGAGGACACATCTTGCCAGGAAGTGGGACTCCCACTTGGCAGTCAACCAAATTAATAAAGGGGAGTGCTCCATATTTCTGTGGGGGTTTTGGAATAGTCATCTGAAATATGAACGATAAATGAAATATAGCAAATATCCAAGTGAAATAGCCATCTTGAAAATCATTTGGTGCAGTTCACAGCCCTGCTATTCTTAAGACCTAAATCCCTCTAGTCTCTGAGCTTCACGACCGCGAAGATGGGAAGACTATTTCGGAAAAGTATTTCAAGGTTACCACGGCATCCATGACGTCAGAATAACGTCATTCAACAGTAGCCATACGGCGGTCAAGGTAAATACAAATGTAATGGTCGGGTCGTTCATATTTGGTGTTCGTGAGTACGATCGACAGATATTGCGCCAGTGCCGGCCGTCAATTGGCTCTCAATAGTTGCTGTGCATGGTGCGATGACGTAATCAATGACGTATCGAGGACCGTTGTTTACTAAACGGAGATGTTGTGTTGTCTAAAGCACTCCTTTATACTTACAAATACACCAGTATTTATGAGTGAGCTTACTTCGTCATATCTGGTGCTTGCTTCAACATCTTCAAATGTGAAACATTCCCTTTCAATAAACTGAAGGACGCGAGGGAAAGAACCCATTTCTCGTCAGGGGAAGAAGCAGTCTCCCTCAGTTAAATCTAAAGAAAATACTCAGCTTTGAATGCAGTAAGGCCGCGAATGTTACTGACGTTGTCGTTGAACATCTGAAGAAGTACGACGCAGACCTCAGGGCACTGATTACGCATCTGTACGACACAACGGCTGTAAACTCTGGCTGAGTGTCGGGAGTCAAATGGAGTCTTGAGCGCGTGATGTTTTCGAGGGGAGATTGAACTAGAATGGCGGCGTCATGTTTGGGAACGGCACGCATCCCATGCTGCGACTGTGGTATTTTGACATGCTGCGGGTCCATCCAGATCACTGTGCAAAAAGTTCAAGGGGCGCGGCCCGCTGAACAAGACTCATCCAAGGCGATGCGGTGGATGAGATTTGAACTCGGCCTTCCTGTAAGAAAAACATCGGCAAACATTTTTTCATGGGCCACAGAGCATCTGATACAAGTTGCATTATTCAGAAGGGATCAAAAGCTCAACGAGCTCTTCGTGGCGTGCCTGGAGGCTGACGTACCTGGTGACCTGAAGCTTCGCAGACCTGGTGCGACCTGGCTCTCGCAGTCGCGCCCTGCGCGCCCTGCGAGGAAGCTGACGTACCTGGTGGCCTGAAGCTTCGCAGACCTGGTGCGACCTGGCTCTCGTAGTCGCACTCTGCGCGCCCTGTGACCCGATTGCAAGTCTTACTTCCGTAAAAAATAAACTAGAAACCCATGCCCGTGCTCTGTCAATCGACAATTTGACCCGACACCACTATACAAGGAGAGCTCGAAGACAACCTGGCGCGGAATGGCAGAGATACGGTATGGTCACGCTAAATAAAAGACCTGCAGCTGTAAGGCAAATCAGTGTACCGTGCAGACCGAGTCCTAAGACCACCGTCCGTGATGTGCGGTTTCACTATCAAAAAAGCCGACAGGAGCACGTAACCACTTGTCGGCATCATATCCTGCGAGGGCAGCGTTGATCAGGAACGTCATGTCGCGTTGTTCGTTTGTGTTAACATATGTATACTTCACAAGCGAGCTGAAGAAGCCAGCTCGTTTAGCGACGTGTTAAGGACAGCGGCGGTGTTGAATGATCGTGGTCACCGAATGCAGGCGGCTGGATAGCGCACTTTTAGTTTGGGTACTTGCGCACTATAGGCAATAACAAACAACAAAAACACCGACGGGTTTTAGAGGTGATCCATCGTTGACATCGAGGCAGAGATGAAGACGGACACCGACGTGCGTACGGGACAGAAGCGATGTTGTGGTTGGTGGGTGCAGTAGGGTAGAGTGACAGTAGCGTGGCATATGTCTTTCTTTAGTTAAGTGCACATGGACGAGAGCGATCGTGCCCTGTTGAATTTTTGGGAAGTTTTGTTAAGTACGAGTGGACCGGAGCAGCATTGCCCTGATGAATACATCCATTAGGTCACAGCTGGTGGGGAGTTTGGTAGGTAGTTTGGTATGTAGCAAAGTTACCTACGTACAAGTAGGTTAGTAACCACGACCAGATGGATGCCTTTTTGCAGTTGGAAAGGATTACTGCGATTGCTTGACAATACCCACATGAAGTGCATCGAATGATTTCTAAAAGGGCCTTGTTCATCGTCCTGCATGAGATAGCAAAGGACTTGAGAAGCAATATGTGGCAAACAGAGAGCCCCAAAGAACACCGCAGAGTTTTACCGAAATTACAAAAGAAAGCAGCTTAATTTAAGCTCAGCAGATATTTGACATATAAAGGGCAGTAAAGGCGTACCCGAAGAGGTTCGGATAAAACGTTCTACGTCACGCGAGAGCATCGGAACGTTTTTATAACCATACATTTTAGACGACTCTCCTTGGACTCGTATAAATAATTCTTATAAATATAATAAAAATATAACTCGCATAAATAACTCGCATAAATAACGATCAGCAGGCACCTTTTTAATCAAGCTCTTTTTCCAATGAAGGCACTGACCCGGAAGGTCCGGAGAAGTTTCGCATGCGCATTAGCACGGCGACCGCCAGCGGGGAATGTGAACGGTCTCAAGACATTCGAAGCACACATAAGACACCCTCTGTTTTGACCCTCCAGCCGTCGGCCGGTGGTGTCGCCCCTGCATGTGTACTACTACGCACCGCACTGACGTCATCACCAGAGCGCCGTGCGCAGCGTGACGTCAACGTCCCGATCAATGGCTGGCATGCCCAGGATAGCGCGCAGAGCGAGCCGTTCTCCCAACGGTCTCTAATCTGAGGGTTCCGGCGCCAAAATACCCGGAGCTTGGTGAAAGCAGGCTGGAGGGGATACCAGATCTATGGAGCACATATGGAGATGTCGGGAGAGATGCAACACCAAATCTCAAGCATCCGCGTGGGGCCGTGAGACGTGGCCGTCCTCCCAAAAATGTGGATCGGATTTGCGACATCTGTGACAACACCTATGACTTCGTTCGGTTGGCAGGTGGTATCGAACGCGTTGTTATGCTTGGATGAAAGCCCCGGGCAAAACAACACATCATCGAAATGTGTGACCGCTAGAGGTAGGGCCAACCGTCATTTGACTTCAACTTGACTTGACTTTGACTGACGGAAGGTCGAAATCCAGGACGCCCTTGTACTCAGGATACTTATTTTTTGGCTTTTGAACCCTAAATATGTTTTGCAAATTGCTTTACTTGATCAGCATGAGGTCAGTCACCCACAGGTCATCATATATCGTGAGGCCATGGGTAAATAGGGAACAGATAGTCGAACTGCAGCTGGATTATTTTCAGACTGATGGCGTCTTTAGTCCAGAGTTCAGGAATGCTGAAAAGCACTCGGATCATCGAGTACTTACATGGTCAAGGAGTTCGGTTGGCTAAACGACCTTTGACGACCCATCCGTATCCTGTTAGTGAGTAGATCTTGGAACACTTTCGACACTCTTTCAAGGTTTGACATGGTTTGACCTAAGTTGTTGAATGTTACGAACTAGAGGTATAAAATTTTGCACCAAAGTTCACGCAGTCATACCTAATTTCTGATTTAGGTTAAATAACCCTCTTGCCGCTCGTTAGCGAGGGAGCCAATTAGCCCCAGCCGCTAACCCACCAAAGCGCCCCATATTCATTCGGCCATCTGGCCGTGTGTTAGTAAACTGGACTTGTTGGCACACGGCATTTAGGCTAAAATGGCATCAAAACAGTACCAAATGTAAAGGAATTGCCCTTGTAAGGGCAATTCCAGTTCACGATGCTCACGGTAACAGAATTTCAAGGAATTTGAAGGAATTAAAAGAGAAATGCCCCTACCTGATTTGGTATCACAAATTTTGCATAGTGAAGTGTGCGCAGCTGTTTCGAAATATATTGGCAGCCTTGTCACGCAGTGTGTAATATCGTTCCCTGCGCTACACGTAGGTGCTATGTTTGCCCTTGGGATTCATTGCGGCAATGGTTTATGACGTTTGGGAGGACTTCTTTGGTGACAACGAAGCAAAACTTCGTGGCTGTTTGATTCAAAAGTTTTACCAGTCAAGCAAAACGCTGTCATTGATTGGGAAGAGAAACTTCTGTAGTTCCCAGGGCGTGCTTTTTGTAGATTTACACTAGGGTAGACAGAATTGAAAGCGATGGAGGGTCGAGACGCGCATTTACCAGCCCATGATGAGGTAAGTGGGATTGTGTTTCGTATTTTGTTGGGTTAGTTGTTCAGGTAATATAAGATGTTAGGTTTGTGGATTCTTCTGTAGCAATGCATTAGCTCCTTTTGTGGCAAATTGCCAGTTATTACTGACAATACATCCAACTGGCAAGGTTCCCACCCACTGAAAAATTATATTGGTAAGGGCCCGCTCATGCATACCCTGCACTAAACACCCCACCATACTCACTACCAGCATACATGTGTGCTGGCATCCACATCACCCCACCCATTCTTGACTTGCCCGCAATTTGAACTCCCCCCTTTTACCAATACCTTGGCATTATAATTGGCTTGCCTTTGTGGACCCTTGTTGAGGGAAATTAAACAAACTTATCACATCCTGAACCTTCCATAAAGTCACAACTAAGCCATGTTTAAAGTGTATCATGTACAGTTGTCAGCTTGGCACCAACACAGCTTAGGGGATACTTTTATATAAATAGTAATTTGCAACTAAAATACCAGCTAGATTACTCGCATATTGGGTCTTTTGTGAATCTATGCATCAGTGATTTATAAATGTGTGCTAAAGGGTTGACATGATATCAGACAGTTTTTGATTTCATGAATAAGTATTTGCTCCAATAATTGGCATTTGGCATTGGTCTTTTAAATTTGTCTGACTCATGTTTGGTTGATGCAGTGGTGAGGATATGCAATGGTGTAGATTGACAATATTATTCATTCCGCACTTGTGTGGGCAACACCATGCCTATGCTTATCTTGTGCACTCAAGATATGCTATAGGCTTGGTCATTTATTGTATTGCAACATATGGCCAGTGTTTAAATTGTACCATATCTGTACAGCAACCAGCATATCTGTTTGGTTAAAATGGGGCATGCATTATTCCTGCATTTCCTGCTTATCACACTCTTAAGTTTGTGTGCCCCTCAGATTTTCATTGAAACAGTGAGCATATAAAAAATTGAGGCCTTGTCTCCATTAACTGAGATTGTAGTTATATTCTGATGTATGTTCAATGTAATAAGGTGTGATTGAGAATGCCAAAAATGTTGCTGAAAAGAACTTGATGTGCATACAGAAATGTCCTATAGCTGGAATGATTGCCTGCAGGCATACTTGACTAAATCATTTTTGTTCCCTGCTTGTTGTTGAAAAGTGATGCCAGGTTGTAGTCATATGGTGGTGACAAATAGTAGATATCAGCATATCTTACACAGTGCTGGCTTTTGAAGGGCAAAGCATGTACTTGCAGTTCATACTTTGTGTGATTCCAAAAAAGTGATGTACTGGAATTAGGCATGCCTGCCCTGATGAGACAGTGCTTCTTTTGGTGCAAGGCTAACAAATTTTCAATTGTGGCATTTGCATCTTCTCAGTGGTTTGTGTATGCATTTCCCATCATTCCAAAGTTCAGACACCTATTGCATGTGCCCTTAATGCATATCGGCATAGCATTCTGGCTCATATAATGAAACACTGCTAATGTTTTTTCAGCATAGGGAGTACAAAATCAGAATAAATTAGAGCTGTGCTCACAGTCAATTCTTGAGCTTAAATTACTGCCTATGTGTGAGCAATCCATACAGCCTTAGAATAATTTCTGGATGACATTGTTAAGGGCAGCATTTAGTTTCTGACATATTTGGAAGCAGCATTCACTAGCTCTGTTCAGCTGCTTCTCCTGTTGAAGTCAGTCCCACTTTTGCATGCAAAGTAGATCATTTGATGAGCATGACCCACTGACCCCAGCTTAATGAAATCATTGCCCTTGTGCAATGTGCTTGCTCTATCCATGATCCACTCCTATTCTTTACCCCTTGTCATATCCTCCACCTGCTTCTGTTTTGTTCTGTGTATTTTCTGTGACATACTGTTTATCCTTGTAAAATATATCTAGCTTGTGTTACAGTATAAGACAACATGGATGCTGGCCTTGCTCACACGTGTCATTTTTCAGCCGTGCTCCAGGTGGGCGTACATGCCCCAGGAGTTGCTAGCGCAGGTTAGTGCCCACGCTGTCTATGTACGCGCCTTTGGCTGGCAGGCGTTTTTGAGATATGCGCCTGCAGTCCTGTTTGAATATCTTTTGTAACAATTGTTTGTTCAAAATTTAGTGACAGTTTATTACTTTTGCATGTGTCTGTGTTTATAATGTGCTTGTTTGTTAAATATAACTTTGATCTTTTTCCGATGGGTATTTGCGATTGAACCATCTTCCATGTTAATAATGTGTTGGTTTAGTACGTACAAGTGGCGATCTTTTTTTGATTGATCTTTACATTTCAATTTTACCGGTAAGTCTTAGCACTGATTCTGTCCCTAATTTAAAACCGAAATTATCGGTCCGATTTTCATCAGCGATTCAGTAATTGATTCGCCATAACGAGGGCTGCATTTTTAACAAGCCATGTGGAACTTATTTTAAAGGGAATGGTTACAGTAGGAACAGTAGTGTTTTCAGTCGCTGTCGCTGCCGCCGTGCTTGTGGCACAATTAACTGAAAACTAACATGGTTCAATAGATACTGTAAGCGTGTTGCATATGCTATGGGTTATTTAGAAGCACAAAATGCTGGATGCATCCGGTCAGTGCAAAAGGGATCTTGAAGAAAAAAAAAACAATGCAGAAATTGCAGTGTAACGTCTTGATATAACAACATAGAATGATAATGTGGCGTGCTCCACACGATTTTATTGCATCTTATTGCACATATACAACATTTGAATGCATTTCACATGTCCATAGTTTTATTACATATATTATGTGCACAGACTGTTGCCATGAATATGGTCGCAAAGGCGAAAAGGTTGCCACGGGGCGTGGCGCGGCCTGTCGAACGGGACCATTTTTGTCTGCTGCGTGCTGGTTGGTGATCCAGATAAATGATTTTACTATGTTTTGATATATTGTATAACACGTAGATGTTGTGATCGAAGCCAGGAATGCAATTCTAGCGGCAACAATAACACAGGAAATGAGTTACGTTTGTTGTTGCATTACCACATGGGCGTCCTACGTACACGTTATCTTTGTTCCATCGTGTGCGTGTGTGTTAGAGGCTTAGCCGGGGTATAAACAAGGGTGGTCGAGACAAGCCCTGACCTATCGAGGGTGTTTAGATAGGGAACTCCATCTATACAATGCAGAGAGTTCAACCATTTTCATTCCTCGCTTACCTTCCCTGGAACCACCGCTGCTCAAAATGCTAAAAATGACTCGCACGTACTACAAACGCAAACCCTGTGAGGTCAAACATTATTGATGCTCTAGTAGGCCAACTAACGGTTAACTATTTGGCCCAATCATGGCATATCACCCCAGTTGTCGTACTTTGGTATGCCCGTGGCACTATCACGTGGCCACTATATTTGAATCTGTACAGAAGACGATTAATGTGATCAGAGGCTGTACGCAGCAGTTATATCACTGGTGTGGTGCCGCGGTATCCTCGTTGTTTCGCAGGCCACTGTTGTGGCTGTACTGAAGCCGTTTGCTTAAATTGTACGTTTAACAGGTGTTGGTACATACCGTGTACACATGCACGTTCTAATTCAACCTGGAAAGATCTTAAGCTCACCCGTGACCTATTCCTGGCGAGCTCCCCGATACCCCTTTTCCAGGCGTGTGTGTGTGTTTGTGGGGGGGGGGGGGGGGGGTGAGACATTTGCCCCGCCCCTAATATCTGGAGTACTTATTGGTCAATTGGGAAAGCGAAGCAGCGTTTGATCTCTCACGACATCCATGTTTCTGAAAATAAATGGTCTATAAGAATTTGTAATATGAGACAACAGCGGGATTTAGCTTAAGCTTTAAGGTATTTTTGATCAGACATTTGTTACGTGTATCAATCGATTGCATCGCAACCATCGCAGCTCGATAAATAATACTTTGAAATTGATATGATTTGATGAAGTTTGAAAAGCTCAAAATTTGAAATTCAGTAGCGTATCAAGCAGGTTTAAAACAAAATGGTCTGAAAAGTTCCAAAACGTCCAAGAGTGGGCCCAAAAAGTGATGGCAATAATTGTATTACTGGGTTTGCAATTAGGTCATCGCGGAGGAAATGGGATGACACTGCTGTATTGTCAGACTAGCAGGTAATGACAACCATTTTGGCACAGGTGAAACAGGGTAACCTACTGGGTTGGTGAAACTAAGAGGTTGAATGAGCAGTGGGTGGTATTCTTCATCGTAACACTGCTATACGCCGTAAATAAGACAAAGTAATTACAGCATGTATGGACGGGTGCTACAGGCGCTTCCAGTTTTGCAGGGGGAAGGACTGGGACGACGTGATTGGAGCGTAACACATTTCTGCAGTTGTCAGCTGACGCCGCGCCCTTGATGACTAACATCCATTTACTACAAATAATTTCTTTCGTCCTCTTTTGGCGTCCCTGTGCTCGTCTTTGGCACAGCTTTTGGATGTTGTTATTGCACGAAAGTGCACGATCTAATGTATCGTTCCAGTTTAGGCCATCGCGTCTCATATGTTACGAGCTCTCGTCCATTCTCGCATCACTTGAGAAATCTCTGCACAGAAATGCTTATTGAGCTTTCGCCATCTTTACTTGTGCGCACATGTTTCGTGTGCTGCCCGTTTATAGCAACGTAGGACTATCATATTTTTTCACGCCATGTCTTCTTGCCTGATGTACCCCGTTCGCGAAACGTACTCACACCTCTTTAAATACTGTTACTATGTTGTCTGAAAAGAGAGGATTTGGACCCGGATACCGGAAAGCATCTCTTACATACTTTTATTGGCAACCCGTAATACTTCCCATTAGGTACAGACACCCCCTTTTGTTAGCCCTAGAACCGCCTCTGTCGTGCCACTTTGCTGGATGGCAATAACTGAATCCATGTCGCAACAGTCTTATTCACCAGAATCATCAGCTTCTTGTGTTAACACAAGACAATGCCTGTCATTTCGGGGAGATTAACATCATGACATGACCACCGAACTTATTAAGGGTCCGCCCCAATACTGGGTCCTGGAAACGCCCCTGCACATGCCATGCTCTCGAGTTTTTTACATAGCGCGTACAAAAAGATATCGAGGAAAAGGCAGCAAATTTCGACGAATCGCCCCAAATCATTTCGGAGGCACGAGCAAGAAAGAAACACGAGATGGGGTGGGGGAGGGAAGGGGCGAAATCCACCTCTACCCCACTCGAATACGGTTAAGACTTGACAGTCATTCGTGTTTGATATGTGACAGTATCATCGGCTAAGTCGACATCAGCTTGGAGACTCTGCTAACTGTGTACTTTGCCCTTTATGGTTCATTTAAGAGAAACCGACAATAACAACTTTCATCAAAAACCTACTTCACACGCACAGGAACACTGGAAAATTCGGCAGATGCCTGTAGTAACAAGAGCTCGTCACGTGGCCCCGATTTTCCACAGCCCCGCCTTGCACAACTTTGAGACGGACGTTATTTCTCGATAACCTGGCTTTGTAGCAAGAGGAGACCCTTAGGCCATGCGTGACAAAGACTTTAAATTTCGCCAGCGCGCAATTTCTTATTAATTGCTGAACAGTTTGAGGGTGTCGTGGATCACCCGACGTGAGCACCTACACCCTTTTTCACGTGCCACGTACACCGACGAGGCTCTCGCCCCGTGGTACCGCAGTGTTGACTACCCCCCCCCCCGCCCCTCCCCCTGTCCCTGCCCCGTTACCCTCCCGGTGGAGTTTTATACGATGGTGCGGCGGTGGGGAGTTTTTATCCTATGACCCCAGGTTCGTCACGAGCGCCCCGCGGTTCCTTAACATGCCAGACCGTTAGAGGCGGCCCACCAGTCTGCCAGCTAACGGGCGCTATGTCGGCATGAGAGCTCCGTGACGAGATCGCTGAGCTAATCCGACGGGGACGTGGTGGCCGGCAGATCTTCTCCCATCTCGAGGTGGACTGTATTGGCCAGGCGGCGCAGGTTTGCCGCGTCTGGGCCTCGGCAGCGCTGGACACCTTCCTCTGGAAACACAAGTTCATCCAGGACTTTGATCTGGATCCATCCACCTGCCACCTGCCCAAGGCGACGAAATCCAGTGAGGACGAGGATTCGGGGTCCACCAATGATTTGGGCTCTTTTATGCACGTATTCCGTTCTGTGCATGTATGCTGCGTAT
>NW_023596576.1:2713040-2715140 GCF_011947565.3 Pollicipes pollicipes | reverse complement strand
TGGCCAGCCGCCTGTGAGTTGGTGATGTACCGTCAGGTGGCCATCCGTCTGTGAGTTGGTGCTGTACCGTCAGGTGGCCAGCCGTTTGTGAGCTGGTGATGTACCGTCAGGTGGCCAGCCATCGTGGCGCGGTGAATACCGCCGGATCGTGGAGACGACGCCGTGCTACATGACAGACGAGCTGACCGACCACGGCCACCAAGTACTGCACGTGTCGTTCTCACACAACGGCCAGTACTTCGCCACCTGCTCCAAGGACGGTTACGTGCTGGTGAGTACACGACCCGTTCGCCTTTGACTATTCAAGGCTGGGGTCAGCGACCGCTCAGTTGCTCAGACGGCTCATCCTCTCGGGTGTCGCCGCTGCGCATGATGAGGTTTGCTCAACCTGCTGTCGAGGCGGCAGACGTCCTGGCATTGTTTGGTACGATTTTTTGGATGAGTTCTTTCACGTCCTTTCGCCGCTTCGTCCTTAGATTTACGTCTCAAGATGAAAATGTGTGATCCTGATGAGACGCGCGCCTGGTTTCGATATTTTCTTCTCGGGACCAGTGCCCGTTTCTTGGCGGTGGCACTAGGAAAAACTCAGCAACCAGTTTGGCATAGAAATGGAGATCCAGCAAAGTTACGAGCGTGACATTACAGTTTGCGGAGGGGACCAGCAAGAATCGGGACCTAGCCTGACACGAAGCAGAGAGATCCTGTTAGAACCCAGGTCCATCCTCGCATATGCACAGGAATCCATCAAGAACCAAAACCCAGCCCCCAAAGTATGTTAAGGGGTTCAGCGATAGCCAAGATTCAGGCTGAAAGATTTGGCAGGAAGCAGGATCCAGACTGTTATGTGCATCCAGTGAGAGCCAATATCTAGTGTAGAGTTAATGGGCCTATCAAGATCGAGGAGCTGACCCGTAATGTGCTCCCTAAACCAATGCGTACGCTTACGTGGCTTTTATGTTTATGCATGTTTGATAAATGAATAGTGCAGAATAGACACATGGTATCTTGCAGTTCAAACAACATTTTTGCTTTTGTAGCTCATTGTCATATATTCTTAATGAAGCTGGTGGCTACGAATGAACCAATGAAAACCAAGACTCATGATCAGGTAATGTGCGCGTGTACTTACATGCTCGTGTGTGTGTGTGTGTGTGTGTGTGTGTGCGTGTGTGTGTGAACCAATGCGTTCTAGTGTCTGGCGTTCATGAGGAACCCGTTGGATCCAGGAGCCAGGTCCTTTTCCTTGAAGGGACCACGGAATACCAGAAACCAAGGCTGGGCGTGACTGAGGCGATGGCCACCGGAGGCCATGGCCTGGCGTCTGTGGATAGATAATGTGGATCCAGTGTTAGTCTAATTCAGCCTTGAATCAGACCTGTATTTGTGAAACAAAATCAGCACCATCGGTGCCGCTCCGTGCCCTCCCATCCCACCGGCACTGGCCAGCGCGTGCTGCACTGACCGGCGGTGCTGGCTGCGGACAGCTCTGGGACTCGGGCCACCCGGTGCGGATCCGCCACTACCGGGACATGCGCGTCTTCTCCTGGAAGTACACCCAGTTTTCAGAGTTCAACGCCACCGACACGCTACTGCTGGTGTCGGGCGTGCACTTCGGCCAGCACAGTGTGACCGGCGAGATCGCCGTCTTCACTGTTGATGGTGAGCGCCGGTCAGCGCGCCATCGCCGACCCTCTAGTGCGGCCGGAAACGGTGCTGGCTGGCAGTGTTGACGTTACGCCTCGACTATCCGGATCCCGAACTCTGCCTCTGATTCCACCGTGATGTCCCTTTCTTAATTCTCTTTTTTCTATTTTTCCACCTAGTCTGAAACCCATTTCACTGAAAGTGAATTGGGTTACGCGGTTATACTTGGGTATTGTTCAAGATGACTGTGCTGAACCCCGCTCCATCGGTACCCCTGTCATAAAGTCATACAAAGCGAGTCAATGTAGTCACAAAAACAACGGTCAGGTTTGGTGATCGTTGCCACGTTCGGAGTGAATGCGACGTTACGAAAGCGCGCGTCAGAAGACATCAGGCCACATCTTGAAATTTACGTGGAAGTAGCTTGCGCGACGTTCACACCATTACCCCATTTTT
>NW_023596576.1:2689664-2712040 GCF_011947565.3 Pollicipes pollicipes | reverse complement strand
TTCACTTGGATATTTGCTATATTTCATTTATCGTTCATATTTCAGATGACTATTCCAAAACCCCCACAGAAATATGGAGCACTCCCCTTTATTAATTTGGTTGACTGCCAAGTGGGAGTCCCACTTCCTGGCAAGATGTGTCCTCAATAAAATGGGGTGGAATGCAGTGAATAAAGCACCCCAAGATATTACAAACCTAGAAAAGCAGTGGGCATTCAATTCAAGCAGCTGGGGTACCGAGACATCTCTAACGCTTCGGGTACATCACCACAGTCATGGTCGTGACATGCGTCCTGACACGCTTGCTTTTTTCATAAACACCAGGTGTCATAGAAAGGTGAATGGTGACACAATGGAGACACAGTGGTGATACAAGTAGACCGCGGCACCTGCATGGGCAGGCTGAGACAGCCCGACCATGGCATGACTGTGGGAGTAATGAGTCAGGTTGGTGCTGGAAGATACAAGCTAAAAATACGAAGCTGTCCTTTATGTGTCTGGCAGCCAGAAAGGAAGTGCGTCAAAAGCAAGCTGATGTCGGTTAATGATCGTGAGGCGCAGTTAGTGTGTGCTGAAAGCCGGATCAGAAACATGCGTTGTAAACGCTCAATGCGATCTACGTATGGTCTGACCATGCCACGCTGCATGCAATTACACAAGCATTCTAGTAATGATGGGGCGTTCGAACGATGTCTTGCAATGAGTGCACCTAGTTGATACTGTGTACCCTACTATTTGCAACCTGATTATGCCTATGATATTTCAACCGGTTTGCAACGTCCTAATCAACAGATCCAGTTTCCTGTTTGCTCTTGCCAGATTAATGAACATTGTGCACGACTAAGTCTCGCATCGTTAAGCCCCGCTTCCCTAAGAGTAGTGATCGACTCGATATCAACGTGGACCACTTGCTATGGCGGCGGGCACGAAATCGTTCTCGATCTATGCCGACTTTTCTCGCCAAGCGTTCTTCGTCCGCCGGTGTGTGGAGAGTTTCAACACAGGAAAGCCGGTAATGTCAACACCTGTTGCGGCTGTAGTGTGCAGCACCGCCACTTGATGTGCCAGTTGCCAGGTGCCGATTACATCGCTGCATCTGTCAAGCGACGGCGAGCTCCAAATGATCTCAGCTTCCTGCCAGTGACGAGATAACTGTAGGCGTCCAGCAACAATAGATGCAGTTGACGACAGCGGCGACTGGGGAATGCGTGCCCGCGTGCATCAGGAAGAAGCAAGCTGCAGCAAGTCGAGGAGCTCGACACTCCACGGCCGTTGAGTGTCTGCTACGGGCAGACGCAGCTCCTGCGGTCATTTACGACAGTGCCGAATGCCTGCGTACTCGTCAGGTAGTAGCAGGATACAGTAGCTCACACGAACACCACCGTGTCATGGATGCATGCACTTTGGGAGGTTGCGGGCAACAGTCAGTCACACACGAGTGCCTGCCCATTGCGCGCACGTCAGGCACTAGCAGTTAGTCACACACCAGTGCCTGCCCATTGCGCGCACGTCAGGCACTAGCAGACTGCCGTTGATCGGGCTCATGCTGCGCATAAGCTGTCCGGTGGCTCGGCTGGCTGTGAAACAGCTGGCCCGGCTGACTGTGAAACAGCTGGCCCGGCTGGCGGTGAGATAGCTGGCCCGGCCGGCGGCGAGATAGCTGACCTGGCTGGTGGTGAGATAGCTGGCCCGGCTGGCGGTGAGATAGCTGGCCCGGCTGCCTGTGAAATAGCTGGCCCGGCTGGCGGTGAGATAGCTGACCCGGCTGGCTGTGAAATAGCTGGCCCGGCTGGCTGTGAGACAGCTGGCCTGGCTGGCGGTGACATAGCTGGCCCGGCTGGCGGTTAGATAGCTGGCACTGCTGGCGGTGAGATAGCTAGCCCGGCTGGCGGTGAGATAGCTGGCCCGGCTGGCTGTGAAACAGCTGGCCCGGCTGGCGGTGAGATAGCTGGCCCGGCTGGCTGTGAAACAGCTGGCCCGGCTGGCGGTGAGATAGCTGACCTGGCTGGCGGTGAGATAGCTGGCCCTGCTGACGGTGAGATAACTGGCCCGGCTGGTGGTGAGATAGCTGGCCCGGCTGGTGGTGAAATAGCTGGCCCGGCCGCTTGTGAGATAGCTGGCCCGGCCGCTTGTAAGATAGCTGGTCCGGCTGGCGATGAGATAGCTGGCCCGGCTGGCGGTGAGAAAGCTGACCCAGCTGGCGGTGAGATATCTGGTCCGGCTGGCAGTGAGATAGCTGGTCCGGCTGGTGGTAAGATATTTGGCCCGGCTGGCGGTAAGATAGTTTGCCCGACTGGAAGCGCCTCCCTTCCACCAGGATTTAGCACGGCGCCTATCTGCACGCCCAGCCGGCGCAGGCATCCGTCAGGCGCACCAGCTCCCGCCGAGACGAGATCGGCCGCCGGAGCGAGGCCGGCCGCCAGCCGACTCGCCCGGGCTGGACGGGGCGGCGCAGGGAGCGCGCACAGCACACGCGGTCGGCGACTACACCTCTCTGCAGAGAACTCTTGTCTCCGTCAGTGATAGCGGGTTATGACGCGGAGAGGGTCGTTTAAAAAGCCGTACGATTTTAGGCACCGCAAATAAAGAAGTGGTTTACGGTTGAACGAAGCAGAAACGATTCAGAACGCTGTTGTATTTCATGCAATCGATCAGTGTGGTAGTAACAACCATTTGTTAGCCGAGAACCACGTTCACAAAAGTCGAATAACAAGGTTGTCTTACGTACCTTACGGCACATTTCAAGAGAGTGGGCTACTGAAAAGAAATTGTGTGCTGGTGAAATACGCGAAAAGCTTTCGTATGCTCTTCTAATGAACATGTTTTTTACCAAAGGTTTTACATTTACTCTGCAGCAGCCTCATAAAGTTCTGACTGAAGCATTTGATAGATGAGGGCGGGCGCTTTATGTTGGTTATCTGTTAAGATAGTTTATACCGTTCCGGCCGAACACAAAAAGTGTATTGATAGAAGAATGGTTCCGCTAACACTTCTTCTTACGTGTTACAAATGTTACATCTAGTATGCAAACGTATGGGAAATTTTCAAGGAGCGCCAATCTGTACATCTCATAGAGTATGGCCACTGGCGAGGTATGGAAAAATTATTCCGAGTCTAGTGAATGCTTTACGACATGCGCTAGTTTTACTGTCTTATGTCTTGCGAGCCCATCGGTCATCGGTCAGGTCAGGAAGTATTATTATTTGTGGTTAGTTGGTGTTTTCGAGCGCGTCGACTTCAGTGGTCATTTTGCGTCCAAGGAAGTGCTATTAGTAACCGTCAGGTTACAAATGGGTTGGTTACCACGAACAGGTCCCCAATTGATGTGAACACCAAACGAGAGCAGAAAACACAAGCTGTTGCCATGCGGAAGTCCAAAACGAAAACGCCATTCAGCATGCAGGCACAGACAGGGGCGTACGGAGGCTCTCCAAATGGGAGGTTGCACGACCAAAAGATCGCTTAAAACCGAATTTAGCGTACCGCAGACGCACATTTCTTGTGCATGGCACAACATCGCACACTCTCAACGTTCCTTTTTGTAAGTCTACCTGGATTTTTGACGGCTAGTATTCAGTTACGTGCACATGAACACATCTCATAACTTTGGTGCAAGTGGTAGAGGGACGTGCCCCGGGACCATACGCGCACGTTCGTAAGCGCTGACAAAGAAGACTGCACATCATTATTGAAAGAGGACAGCACCACACACGCTGGAGCAGATAACGCAGTGATTGAGGAGCTGATGCCACGTCATGCGACGTGAAAGCCAAGAAAACAGGAAAAGTTGTTCGGAAGCGATTAAATAATCCGGACATTTAGGTACAAAGACAGATGAAAAAACAATACCAGATTTGAATAAATTGCTGACTTTCTTTCGCCTTGACTGTGGACGCAACGCTGAACCCATACCCCGCAGCTGAGGATAGACGGACAAGCCGGGCGGGGCGGTATGTCCCGCACCGTGCCAGCGGCCTTTATGCGATAGATGACGAGCTGACGATATGCGCCGGCGGCTCTACACTCTATTTCTGACCTATTCAGTAGGCCTGTATTTCTGACCTACTCAGTAGCTCCCTTTTACCTACGCAGTAGACCAGGATCTGTCGTCAGACCAATTCTCTTCATCACGTCTTTCAGCGACCCGACCTCCTTCCTCACCCACGGCCACGTCCTGTTCTGCGCTGACGACACCCAGCTCCTCGACCATTCCCTTCCAACTGTCATCGGCTGGTACAACCTCAAGTTGGGTGTCGGTGAGTTCATTATCCATTCCTAAGATTGTTTACAGGCTAATAGCTTAAATTTGAACTTAATTAGACGTATTCCAACATTTTAGGGACCAAACCATCCCTAACAGAAGGCCAAAGACATCCACGCCACACTTTTAGGATAAAGATGTCCCCATGGAAAACTGAAAATATTTGTGGAGGCATCTCGTTCAACACCTGACATGGGAGTCCAACACATGCACGGTGGTCCTGCGATCCACTATTTTTATATCATCGCTCCACAAGATCCGTCACCATTTCAAATTTGACATCCTGAGGCTCTGTCCAGGCCCAAGTTTGTCCACATATCCCTCACTGCTTATCCGTGCGCGGATGGGAGTCGCCTACAGTCGTATTCACCGAATCCAAAATGCTATCAACTTTATGGTCAGGCTGGTACCGAGGTATGACGCCCAGTGTGCATCATACCTGCACTGGGATTGCTAGGGTGGTATGGCGTGTAGGGGATAAGTCACCAGCATGGTTGTATTCAAGTGGGAATAGCCTTGATGAACAATCTATGTACCCGGCAACTCAGGCCATGTTTGCCAGGCGTTCCTGGGTGTTGTTTAATAGTACCGTAGCAGCTGGAATACTAGAGCTCCCGAGGTATAGGATAACTGAAACCCAACAATCATTCGTGTTTATTTATATCCGTATCATCTCTGAAGGGATGTGCATTTTAGAAACTCATTACATTCATGGCAGGTCCGAAACATACGCTTTATTGCACTGCATTGTAATGACTCTCATCTTTAGTTGAATGATAGGTTGTAGCCATGACCGCATTTTTGATAGAAACTGTGTGAATAAATCTTACACCAGTCCTTATCCCTGTCCAGTGCCTTCTACCTGCCTTGATAACTGACTACGTCTGTGACGGTACGCACCAGCACAAGCCCCGCTAGGGACTGCCCTACTCAGGGCCAGCCATTTGCTCTGGTCGCGTGGCATCAAAAGAGATGAATGCGCGACAGCTGCTCGTTCCCATGCCTCAGCACTTCATGGAGTTTCACTTCTATTTGAACATGCTCAGCGAGGTTGGCGGAGAGGAGAGGGAGCCCAGGTGCAGCTTAAAACCTCTGATGCGGGATCGAACAGAGCATTGGTGAGTACCAAAGAGAACACCGGCACCAGCCGCGGGACTACCTGACCCCCTCTCTGCCAGCCGTTCCTCACTGTGACGTAGCAGCAAAGAAGAGAAGACACGGCGCCTGTACGTCATGTTCGAGTGGCTCGTCATTACTGTGTTCCCGTTTTTTTAACAAAACTAGACCGCGGAAAACTGGCCTATCTACAAGAGAAAGGCTGAGACCTCAGAGGCGGCAGATGTTCAACAAACTCCGGCCAAGAAAAAACAGCAAAAGATCGCCACTATCTTCATCAGGACCGGATCTCTACCAAATCTGTGTTGCGGCGCACCTTGGCCACCGCCCTCGCCCGACGTGCAGTGACGATACTCCACAGGGCTTACTCAGCCACTGGTCTGCAGCGAACAATTCGGAATCTTGCGGCATGTCATGCAGGGCATCACATAACAACGCCTCCCCACCAAGCGCTACTGAACAGAGAGAACCCGACTCTAGGTCACACCCGACTCTAGGTCAATAGACTTCGTTAATTTAATTGTTGTGTTGCCTAAGAAACTATCTCAGGGATGTATGGCTCTGTCTACCACTACATTGCTACGTCACATTAAACGATTTCCAAGAAATTGCCTTCGCTGAATGCATGGCTTTAATTTTATCTGCCGTAGGTCGGCGACCAAACAAGGTATATCTAACTTTGTGATGAAAACCATCTGTTATTGCATTCTCTACAGCAATGCAAAATTTGGCGCAGCTACGCCTCGCCGTTCGAAGATCATTTAGGAAAAACATTCGGAGGGCCAAATTGCCCCTCCTAAACGAGTGCGTGTTAAGTAATCCAAATCCTTAACACGCGCCGGGTGGCCGATTGGAAACCATACGTTCGGATGCGGGGTCAGTTTGAGCCCACTGAGATCTCAGGAACTTAGAGAGCTAGAGACACCAAATTCACTGAGTGTGTTAATCTGCACGTGAACTCTCTTAGGTCAGAGTTTGAGGTTTCTAGGTCATGATATTCGGGTAAAACAAGGTCAAACAAGATCGAATTCCTGATTGGTCCTCGAAGAACCCCAAAGCATTGGAAACTGTTCTAAGAAAAATGTCACACACTCAGTTGGGGTCAGTGACCTTATTTGAGCTTTTAAAGGTCATGATGACCAAATTGATACAAGGCTGTTTTTAGTTTTGCATTTGGATAACCGACAAATATTTTGCTAGGCAGTATGTTCCTAAAAGTAAAATGTTGACATGGGTCATCTTAGGTCAGTGACCTATTCTGACATATAAGAAGCCCATGGATGGTGTATGATGCGGTTCCTACTATCAATATATTCGAAACGAGCACCAGAAACCAGCCCATACAGCAACCCCGAAAGTAATAAAACAGGTTGGTTTTGATCTTGGTCTGACCTTTCTTCTTGACCCTGGACCGATGCTATTTGCTTATTCAATTGTTGTGTTGCCTAAAAAGGTATCTCAGAGATATATGGCTTCGTCCAGCACTCTGTTGTTTGATGGGATTGAAAGATTTCTTAGAACGTCTCTTCGCTGAAACCATGGCCTGACTTTGACCTGTCATATATCAGCGACCTTACAAGGTACATAAAAAATTAGGTCAGACGATCCGCAATTTAATTGTCTACAGCTAAGCAAAATGTGGCGCGGCCACGCCGCGCCGTTGAGAAACCATGTCGGGAAAACCCCCGGGGTGCCAATTTGAGCCCCCGGCCCGAGCGCGTGTTAAATGAAATGTACTGAAGGTATCATGACAAACATCACGGTAAATCTTACCATTCGGTGAGAACGTTTTAATTCTTCCGTGCTTGACCATGCATCCGAAAAAAATGCCTTCAACCTCTGGCGTGGAACATGGTGCATTGTTGCCTGTTCCCCTGTTGCCTGGGCTATTATTAGTCTGTCAGATTATCTTCGAAAGAAATGTGAATGATATGAAAAGCAAATCTGGGGAGTGCTCTATGAAACATGAAGCATTTGTATGGCAGGAGTGTATGACAAGTTTTGAGAGTTCAAATGGCTTACAAGTAGGATGCATTAATTCTTAGGTTCCTGACTTTACGAACTGTTGAAATCCGACTCGGGCTTCATCCGCCATTGCGCGCGCGGCACGTGCCTGTCGCGGCAGGTCCTGTCGCCTCCGGGAAGTACTGAGCGCCACCCAGCGCGGTGCGTCAGCAGGGCCAGCCCCCACCGCCCGCTCCCGGCTCCGACCAGGCGACTCGGGCCCGCAAGCGATAAGTGACGGCTATGCCGGCCGGTTCCGGCGCCGCGCTGCCCCTGTGAACAGCACATGTGACAGCCGAGATAGAACCGAGGTATCCGATTCTACCGACGCCCGTCGCTGCCCAACCCATATTACTATCAGTGCCAGGGGCGGCGTATCCGAATTTAGAATGGAGGGGGCGAAGACTTAACGATGAGCCCCCAAACCGATGGAGCTCATTATTACAGTGGAGCTGTTCTTCGGTCGTGAAATCAGCGACTGGCCGTTGTCGTATTTCAATCAGTTACAGCGCCTGCCTCAACCCAGCTGCGCCAAGGTGAGTAGATTAAAGGTTCGAGTCGCTTCGGCGCTCGCTATTTGCCTCTGACTAGTACGGTCTGCGGCCGGGGTCAGTGACTGCCCGAGACCACCAAGGTGGGCCGAGCCCAGCATTACAATGTGTTACACTTCTGCCACAAAGTTCTGCCGTTTAGCCGGCGTTTTACAATCGGTTGGTCCGTCGGCCAGGGGTCACACAGCAAGGCACTGCTTATCGTTAGCTTGGACCTCAGGAATCCATCTCATTCAGCTCCATTTTGTTTGTGCTATTTATACCTAAAAAAATATCCGACTGGTTTGCATCGGTGGCCATGCCCTCAGACTACCTATTGTGAGCCATAGCTTGCTCCTTGTGCTTAAAACCGGTAACACGGTAAATTGGAGGAGCATTTTTCATGTCGTGCGAGGTTATGAGACAGCTGCCAGGTTGGCTCTCTGATCACTAGCCAGAAGATCACTAGGAGAGCAATTCGTTATTTCCGGGACTCTAATCCGGCGCCATTGGATCCAAACGAACGAATGCGCGGCCAGAGCCTTGGCAAGGAGGGGCACAGGGTCAACAAAGGGTCCGCTGATAGCAAGAGGGCCCCAAAATTCGCCGAGTATGGGCCATTTGTTAATGAAAGCATGCTGTTATTTCATATGTCTCATGTTGCCCTTCCGTAACTTGAATAAGAGACAAAAGCTATTGCAAGACCATTTCTGCCTGAATTTTATCGTCAATCAACTGAAGAAATCATGCATTAAACATCGGCATGAAATAAATCGCCGGCGCTCTCTGTTTTTCAATGGCCCAGTGGACTCTCTCTAAGCCGACAGGACTCAGAAGCTTTGTCAGAATCTTGATCCGGGCTGTGCAGGGATATTAAGGAACTCGCAAATGTAGTTCGAAATGGTCAATAATTTGTATCGACATGGCCAAGTTATGTTTGTCTGGAAATAGTCAGCATTCAGTCAGAATTTATTAGTGATGCAAGCTTTGTAACGTAGTTTAGAGAAAGCGCGCTCACAAATTATAGCAATAAAAACCTCATAGTCAGGCGTTGCAGTCTCCGTAGGCCCTGCAACGTCGGACCCATTGTTTACACTAAGCAGTGTTTAGCGGGTAACGAAATTGATGACGCATTGAAGTAAGCACCTGTGAACACTTTAGGACATCAAACCTTACATTTGATAGGCAGTCTGGCGTATATTTCACCTGTAAGACTTTTGGACTGATGAATTGAACGGCCTTTACTGCACCGCAAAGTGGTGCTGGAGTTTTTGACCGGGCCCAGTTTCAAAGGCTTTTGAGTCTACGATAGGCCTTTTTCAGACCGGAAATGGGTCCTTCCCGTGCCTGAAACTGTTAAAGAGGTTTCCTGCCTTAATATTGATTCTTTGTGGGCCTGAGTTTGGCTCTCTACGCTCACTCTGATGGTACACAATAAACAAATCTCTTCCATAAATCAGCCGAGGGCCCATTTGAGCCACCTGACATCTGGGAACAAAGCCGTTTTGGCGGTTACCTCATATATGGGGGACAGTTTGCCCCGCGGATCACCGCCACTGGCTCTCTGAGCTTACCATATGCCCATTCCAGACTAGAGATGGGTCCTTCTCAGGTCCAAAAAGTCAGATACGCCTTTTCTGAGCCTAAACTCGTCGTTTCTCAACTTTTACTGAGGCCTACGTGAATTGAAACGAGCCGTTTCTGAACTTATGATGATCCCTTCCCAGACTTGAGAGGGTCCTCTCTGAGCTTACGATAGAGCACTTTCTCAACCTATGACGGGCCCTTTTTAAATTACGTAAGTTGCTCAGTGTATTAGCGAGGAACATTATTTACATAGATAAGACAGTAGTAAGACATAGAATGACAGTGGCCAGAAACCTTATTCCTCGGAGAAAAACCAGAAAAACCAGGAGAATGGAGATATAGTTGGGATGATATTTTGACAACATGCCGTTATCGAAACAATAGCAAAAGTGAATTTAAAATTGGCTGCCGACGATCCTACTCGATTTTTCAGGGTTTTTCGTGTTGAAAAAGAAGCCCACAGTTGTTTGTTTTCACAGGACAGTAACATTCAGGGCATAAACAAAGACAGATTAACAGCCATTACCACGATACGGTGCCTACCTAAGAATTAGAGTGCGCGAACATGCGTGTACATGCAAACAAATTCAAGTAAATAGGCATCACGCTTCACGCTTCATTCAAGCATGCAAGCGAGTTGAAGTAAACAGGCATCACACATCGCGCACCAATTATATATGCAAGCGATTTCAATCGACTAGGCGTAACGCATTGCGCACCAGGTATCACTTACACATGTAAGGGATTTGAGCTAGCACACATCACACACAGAGGCACACTTCACGTTCGCATAATCGGCCATGATAAGCCCTGTATGTTAAGATTTGGTCGCCGACTTTTTATAACAATAGATTCGCCTATTCTCCTGTCTGGGTGGTCCTGTGCTCTGTAGATGACTTGAAGCTCTAAAACGGTCATAGGGCTCACACTTCCCTCGATTTCAACTTGAACACGTTTTGCCAAAAAATGGTCACCGAAAGGGGTCCCGTTTTGTTTTTAGCGTCTTGCAGGTGCTCATTATATCTCAAGCGAATAGGGCGCATGGGCTTCCCAGTATAACACTATGTCCCTTCTATGTTTTTCACACAGTTTACATTTGACTTCCTAAACCACGTTATTTGCGTGCAAGCCCCTTGAAACCCAGAACAGCATAAATGACATCTGCTGCCACCCGGGCGCTTGGGCTTCGAGATGGAAGATTTCACCACAGACTTTTTAAGCTTATTGTCGTTTTTCTAAGCTATGTGGACGCGCAGGTTTGATTTCCTAGCAATGTGTTTGATTCTCCAAACCAAATGCTCATCTATGTAAGATAGCGTTAAGAATCCGTCTTTGGATAGGCGTTCCCACCTCCTACCACCCATTCCCCAAGCGCTCTAGACTTTTTTCTTCTTTTCACTTGCTGCCTAAAAGTTGCGGAGAATGTCCGTTGCCCAACAGCAAAGTCCACATTCTGTTTATGTTTTTTTCTTTCCGTTTCACTACTTGATGAGTTGTTTAGAGTCCTATGAAACATGTTACAAATTATGTTGTGTTTAGTGGAAGTTGGATGCGCAGATCACAGTGCAGAACGATTCCAGAGTTGGTGGGCTTGATAAAGACCTTCATTTCTAATGCCGTGGTGTTGTTCTTCCGCTCCACCGTCACTATGGTTTCGAAATATGGTACCCCTTTCCGCCCCCTGTATGCTCCATCGTAACAGCTGGATTTGGATGCTGGTCGTTCACGAACTCTAAAAACTCGTCAAGGGCACGCTGCCCGTGCGTCCATACACCAGCGTCCATACCCCAGCATGACTATCAATGTATCTAGCTAAGAAATTGGTTTGAATAGGCTGGCGGCCAGGGTCTTCGTTTTAAATTTGTCTAAAAATATTATCGCCAGAGGAGGAGCGCATATGTTTCCCATTGCTATTCCCAATTTTTGCTGGTAGAAGTCGTCTCCGAACGAGAAGACATTTTCCTGGAGACACTGTTCTAAAACCCACAGATATCTACTTTCGACAAACCGAAAGCTTCAAGTTTATGTAAATATTTGTCTGACTTAGCTTTCGCGGCAGCGATAGCCTCATTGACTGGTATATTGCCAAATTAATTGATAATATCTACACTGAAGAAAATGTTGCCTTCTGGTACCCCTTCTGTCTGCGAATGATTGGGATCTTTTTTAAAACGTCTCTGGTGTCCCACAGATGAGTGGCAACAAAACTCAAGAGTTGGTTAAGTATTTTCTCTAAAAAAACACGAAATTTTTTGTACGACCACTGCAAAGCAGATATGACAGGCCTGAGGGGCACAGCAGGTTTGCGATCTTTAAGAAACCTATAGGGTACAGGCGTTCTTCTGTGTCTAAGTGGGAAATCTTTGTTGGTTTTGTCCAAAGTTTTCCGCTAAATGTGTTCTTAAGTGTTTTTTTTTTTGTTCTTCCTCTACCTAACGGGCTGGGTTGCTTTCAGTCTTCGTAGCTGTTACTGTCGTTAAGTATAGCCTTAGCCTTCTTAACATAAGTTAGCCGGTCAAAGATTACAAAACCCTTACACTCATCGCTCTGTTTGGCTATGGTAGCATCATTTTTGCTGAGGTCCCTGATTAAGTTCCGCTGATCTGCAGTCACATTCAGTTTGCCTACTTTACGGTTTTTGGACGTGCGTCGTACGTCATCCTTCAATTTCTGTAGGCTGACTTCCACTTCGTTACTGGAAGGTTACAGAAAATTCTTACCAATGTCTGAAAATCTAAACGCTAGTAACGTTGAAAAGGAGGAACAACTGCACAACGTCAGGAATGAAAATCTTTATCAAGCCCCCCAATTCTGGTATCATTGTCCACTGTGAATCTGCGCATCCAACTCCCAATAAGCACAACATAATTCGTAACATGTTCCATACAGCTCTAAACAACTCATCAAGTAGTGAAAAGGAAAGAAAGAACATAAACAAAATATGGGCTTTACTGTTGGACAACGGATATTCTCCGCAAATTTTAGGTAGAATGTTGAAAGAAGTAAAAAAGTCTAGAGTGCGTGGGAGATGGGTGGTAGGAGGCACGAATGCGTCCTATCGGACGACGGATTCTTAACGCTACGTTACATAGATGAGCATTGACTTTGGAAAATAAAACACGTTGTGAAAAAATCAGAACTGCGCGTACGCATAGCTTGGAAACACGGTAACAAGCTTAAAAAGTCTCTGGTGAAATCTTCCATCTCGAAGCCTAAGTGCATGGGTGGCAGCAGATGTCATTTATGCTGTTCTGGGTTTCAAGGGGCTTGCACGCAAAAAACGTGGTTTACGAAGTCAAATGTAAACTGTGTGAAAAACATAGAAAGGACATAGTCTATGCTGGGAGGCCCATGCGCCCTATTCGTTTGAGACATAATGAGCACCTGCGAGACGCTAAAAACAAAACGGGGAATACCCCTTTCGGTGACCATTTTTTGGTAAACCGCGTTCAGGCTGAAATCGAGGAAAGTATGGATTCTATGTCCGTTTTAGAGCTTTAAGTCATCTACAGAGCATAGAGCCACCAAGACAGGAAAATCAGTGAATCTATTCTTATAAAAAGTCGACGACTAAATCTTAACATACAGGGCTTATGGTCGATTATGCGAACGTGATGCGCGCCTTTATGTGTGATGTTTGCTACCTTAAATCGCTTACATGTGTAAGTGATACCTGGCGTGTAATGTGCCATGCCTGGTCGATTGAAATGGTTTGTATGTATAATTGGTGCACGATGTGTGATGCCTGTTTAATTCAACTCGCTTGCATACTTGAATGAAGTGCGAAGCGTGATGCCCATTTGCTTGGATTCGTTTGCATGCCCGCGTATGTTCGCACATTCTACTTCTTAGATAGGCAATGTATCGTGGTAATGGCTGGTCTGCGCTCTTTGCTTGATCCCCTGAATGTTCGTGGCCTGTAAAAAAGTGTGGGCTGCTTAAAAAAAAAAACACTGAAAAAGCGAGTAGGACCATGGGCAGGCAATTTTAGATTCACTTGTGCTATTGTTTCGATGAAGGCATGTTGTCGCAATATGAACCCAACTATATCTCCACTTTCCTGGCTTTTCTCCGAAGAATAAGGCTAATGCTGCTGCCTTATCTATGGGCCCTTTTTGAGCTTACGATGAGCCTTTACAAACCATAAATTTGTCCGTACTGTGCTTGGAAGTGACATGTGTATCCTTCCGTTTTAAAATGGGTCATTTCCAGCCTAAGATGGACAATTCGCGGACACGAAACGATTCTCGTCTGAGCTTGAAATGGGCCCTTTCCGGACCGGACAGGCGCCCTCTACACTTGCTTTTGCAACACAATAAGCGAGAACTACCACATATCCGAGGGTCCCTGCTAGACCATCTGAAATTATGGGCAGGGGCAAACAGACACTTTTGCACCCGTCTCAAAACATGGGGGCAGTTTGCCCCCGCTGCCCCTGGACACGCCGTCACTGAACAGTGCTATCTTATCGACTTATAATGTTTAAGGGGGGCACTGCACCCCCAACATGTTCATTTTGGCTTCAGCGATAGCTTGAGCCCAAGTGGTGGCTTGAGCCCCAATGCCTTCTTTGCTGGTGTGTTCCATATTAAGTTGCAAAGGACTGCTTCATAAACTGTGCAACAAAACAGAAAAAATGATGTGCCGTTTGTCAAGATCAAAAAATGTGTATCCGTTCAGAAACACAAATTCGAAAAACAGTTACGTTGACGGGTTGCCGCTCACGTCTCCCCTCGGCCCCTCCGCAAATTTTTAAGATGTATAATAACCTTAACTTCATTGTCGTGCCCTCCTACCCGGATCACCAATGGCATCAATGTGGACGGCATCACCGTCCCATTGCTACGTTGTTTCGCTTCAAAACAGAGAGGGTGGAGGAAGAGCGAGCGAAAGAGATATGTAAACATTTGTATATATATATATATATATATATATATATACATATATATGCACATAGATAGATAGATAGATAGATAGATAGATAGATAGATAGATAGAGAGATAGAGAGAGAGAGAGAGAGAGAGAGAGAGAGAGAGAGAGAGAGAGAGAGAGAGAGATATATATATATATATATATATATATATATATATATATATATATATATGCACATGCATATAACTATACACATATAATCATAAATATATGGGTTTACTTATACATATACCCATATATTTACACGCACACACACAGACATATATATATATATATATATATATATATATATATATATATATATATATATATTTCATAACTCAATTTATTCATTTATTTATTTATACGTGTGCATATTAAAATCTACGCGAATACCGCAGACGTGCACTTAATGTTTTGAACAAATACCAAGCAGAGCTGCGGATGGATCGCGACGGGCTGCTGCCGGGCACGAACAGGGTCCCGACACGGCACGGCGGGCGGCGCAGTTCTTTAAGTGAGGCTGGACCATGTCATCACCGCTGTTTATAGAGTTTGTACGACCGATCACTGAGCGCCGACTGGTCTGGAAATTCTGCTGAGGGAGAGCCGCCGTCGCCGCACCCGGTCGCTGTCGAGGCGCGCTCCCACGGCAGGCGGCCCCCCACAGCTGGTGCTGGGCCGCGTGGGCGGCGCGGACCGGCGCCCGATGTGACGTCACGGCGGGGCCGCAGACAGCCGTCGGGCTAGCATGTGTTAGTGACAGATGTGGCGGCAAAGCCGGTGGTGGGGGGAGGGGTAGGGGTGCGGATTTATTCCGGTAGATGAAATAATGCCACTTCTGGCAAGGATTCGCTGGAAGGCTACCGGCGTAGAGGACTTTCCTTACTGTGTTCCCAGGCAACTATTATTGTGACCACAAAATTGACAAGTATTATGAATTCCGAAGTGGTATGCGCGAAGAAGTAGGTGGTGTTAACATATGAGCGAAACAGAGCAGGACGAGAACGAGTGAGGGAAACGCAGGAAAGTTAACAGACATTGAGAAATATGTTAAACATAACGTATCTATATGGGGCAGCGTCTCACGGTTCAAGATATCCAGGATTAAAAACAAAAACGTTGAAGGGAATGTTCCACGTTTGATGATATTGAAGCAAGCATCAGATATGATTAAATAAATTCCCTTATAACTATTGACATACTTTCAAGTGGAAAAGACCGCTCCAGATAGCACAACTTCTCTGTTTAGTTAATATGCTCGTCAGTGCGTCATTGTTTGATTACGTCACCGTTCCTAGCACAGCTTAGATTGAAACCAGTCGACGGTCGTTATATATATGGTTGACGGCCGTTATATGTATGTGGAACACTACCTTGAAACTTGCCTGTAAAACCCATTTTCACACAAAAAATCGATCATGCGTCGGACCTACGTAAGAGGCTTGGCTGGCTCGCCGCCGCAGATGAAGGCAGGTTTCACACCACCTCACTCACTCAAAAGCCCCTCCATTTGGGCGAGCCTGACTCACTTGCTGGTACGCTCCGCGCTATGGGTGAAGTACACGGTCGACCCACGAGACAGAGCAGATATCTGTTTATACCTCATTCGCGTACTCGAGACATCTCGTGGGACATCTGAGGATGTCCCACGAGATGTCTCGAGTGCCTGTTTCTGCGGTGGATTCCTGACTGATTTACATCTGTGTGTGTTCCAGTGCGTTTTTTATGACTGACTGACTGATGACTGACATGACAGCCAGAAGACAGGGGATGAAGCATATACACGACAGGTTAGTGACCGGAGCACGACGAAGAACACGACAGGTTAGTGACCGGAGCACGACGAGGAACACGACAGGTTAGTGACCGGAGCACGACGAGGAACACGACAGGTTAGTGACCGGAGCGGGATGAAAGAGGACAACGTGTAACTGGATAGAGGAGGAGAACAGCACAGGGCAAGAGATGATAGGGTTGAACAGCAGTCGTCATTGGGATTTAACCACGCGCTCAGCTGCTGAGGCCAGCCTGCCTCTCACCCTGGCAGGAAAAGAGGGCACCGTGGGAATCAAACTCCACATCTCTAATCTCCCAGACGTGCAGTCGTTAATGCAAACACATTAACCACTGCATTATCGGTAGGCACCCTGCGGGTAGAACAGCAGACATGATTAGTGCTGGCAGAAATGAAGATGACGTCAGAGAATAGGCGAGAAAGGAAGAGAATAGCATAGTGTAGCACAGAATATATACTTCAAGTCAACAACGAGGTTGCCCAAAAGGAAATTCGTCAAAATGAATTGAACAGAAATGGTTTTCCCCTTACCCCAATCAAAATACGAAAATATTTTCTGTTACTCCCCCCTCCGCCCCCCCCCCCCTCCCGCCTGCCTTCTCTGTCCACCCTGCACCGTACAGTGTCGTCGTCATCGCTCCACATATGACAACCCCGTGTTACCCTGAATGTGAAACACTCCATGGCGACATCTTTCTTAGTTTGGAACCGGCAAAAGGATCAGGATTGTGAGATCGACGGCCCCTATCAGTGCGCTTTACGAAAGATGGCAAATCAGGGCGAGTGCTATCAATCACTTCTATTCCCTCTTTCAAGTCACCGGCCATGTTCACGTGCACAGGATACGTACGCAATAAACTAATGGCAACAGGCTGCAGTGGTGTAGTTTCCTTTTCAGTGGAAGTCCGTCACACACAAAGACTCCAGCTTCCCAACGTGGCAAAGAAGGTGGGTAAATTCGAAAAAAACGTTCGATGGCGTCCTTTTGGGGGGGGGGGGTCACATAAGTTTTAATTGCTCATTCCTCTCGCCGAGTCATTTTGCGACCCACGCCCCCTATCACGTGCTCTGCACTGAGTGACATCACGAATGTTGTAATTTATTATGGCACGTACTAGACATACTCAAACATAAACGCAAATGTCTCCCGCATGAGGTCCCCCCCCCCGTCCCTCCCCCGCTCTCCCGAACCTTGAGAAGAGAACGAGCTAAGTCCGTCGGCAAACCTATCTGCTGTCGAAATATGACGGTATTGGTGTTTCTGCTCACTGTTCAGCTCCCTCCATCAACTTACTTAGTGATGCAGTACAGCCATGCAGTACTGCATGACTACAGCCATGCAGTCTGTGCGGATTTGTTCTGCGTTAGCCCTGGGGTCTGCTGAAGTCTGGTGTCGGTCGTGAAGACTGAGAAAGACTGCCGTCAGTCCTTAATACTGCCGAAGGCTGGTGTCAGTCATTAAAGGGAGTGGGTCACATTTCAAGATATCGAGGCAAGCATCAGATATGATGAAGCAAGATCAGTTATAACTATTGTTGTACTTTTAAGTTGGAAAGACTGCTCTAAACAGCACAGTGTCTCGTCTAGCAAATATGCCCTCGATGCGTCATTGTTTGATTACGTCAGCACACCTTGCACAACATTAATTGAGCACTAATCGATGGCCGTTGCATCTGTAAATCGTGCTCACGAACGCCAGACATGAATGACTCGACCACTGTATTTTTCTTGGTCTTGATCGGTGCATGGTTTATAACATTGTTATGGCTTCATTGATGCCAACGTGATCTTGACATACTGTCTCCGAAACGGCCTCCCATCTTCGCGGGCATGTCAGAAACTACAGGGGTTTAGTGTTAAGAAGGGCATGACTGTAACCGCACCAAGTGGACTTCAAGATGGCTAGTTCAGTTCAAAATCCCATAGAAACGTGAAGCACTCCCTTTAAGACTGCTGAGGGCTGGTGTCAGTCCTTAGGACTGCCGAAGACTGGTACCAGTTCTGGGGGCTGGCAAAGTCTGGTGTCAGTCCTGGAGACTGGCAAGGCCTGGTATCAATCCTGGAGGGTGCCGAAAATTAGCGTCAGTCCTGTAAACTGTGAAGACTGGTGTCAGTCCTGAAGAGTCAGCCCTAGGGACTGCCAAAAACTAGCGTCAGTCCCATAGGCCGTGAAGACTGGTGTCAGTCCTGGAGGCTGCCGGAGACTGACGTCAGTCATGGAGGCTTCCGAAGACTGGTGTCAGCCCTGAAGAGTCAGCCCTAGGGACTGCCAAAAACTAGCGTCAGTCCTACAGGCTGCGAAGACTGGCGTCAGTCCTGGAGGCTGCCGGAGACTGGCGTCAGTCCTGGAGGCTGCCGGAGGCTGGCGTCAGGCCTGGAGGCTACCGAAGGTTGGTGTCGGTCCTGGAAAAGTTGCAAAGCGATGTATAATTACTCTTTTTTGGCCTTATTGCTTATAGCCAAAGCAATATGAGCCGATGATGATGAGTATTTCGCGAACAATGGCTATTTGCTTTACTCCACATGCTTGTTCATTTGCTAAAAAAATATATTCAAACTACAGTGTTACATTATTTGCCTTGGGATTTCATCTCAACCAGCAATGAGCGTGATTTGAAGCGACGTGTCCCGATGGAAGTTGTTCATAATGTTAAGAGTACAGACTTTCCGAAGTACGTAATGTGCGATGTCATGATATTGAATGCACGCAACGTCTTAAGTGCATAATGTCCAAAAGCAGGCAAAACGTTCAAATAGCCCAGAGTGGGGTTGTTCACCATGTCCAAAATACAGAATGTCTGAAGGGCGGAGTGTCCAAAGTACAGAATACCCAAAGTAAAAATGCTCCAACTGAGAAATGTCCCAGAATCGGAAAAGTCTAAAGTTCAGAATGCTTTAAGTACACAATGTTATAAGCACGCAATATTCATTGTAGGTAATGCCCAAAAGAGGAATGTTTAATATAGTTCCTAGAGTGGCCGCCAGACTTTTCGCCCGTATTGACAGGCAGCGGCGCTGCCGGAAGCATCTTTGATTGGGGAAACGACGTAGAGTGTGCGAGGGAGGGCGCAATGGTACTGATGGTACCCCAAATGGTAATGATGGTACCCCAAATGATAATGATGGTACCCCAAATGGAAAACAGAAGAAAAAATCCGGACCAGCTAAGTGCGAACAACGCGCGCATTGTTTCCAAGCACCAGTTTGGCATCGGTCAGACCCTGGCAATGCTTAGATCTATGTGCAGAGCTGTCCGTGACCGCGAGCAGTCAGCTTAGATCTATGTGCAGAGCTGTCCGTGACCGTGAGCCATCAGTTTGCAAAGCAGCCCGCTGAAACTGGCGCGAGTGCGATCTTACACGCAGGGCTGTATTAAAACAGCCGCGAGCAGTGGTGGGTCAGCTGTTAAACAGAATTAAAAAAAAAAAAATGAAAGGAGAAGTAATGACCACCGAATATTTTCAGTCCAGCGGACATAAGGGTAACTGTATTGTACGTGGGAAATTTTCGCGACCGTTGTCAGGCGCGCAGTGGGGAAGTTACAGGGCAACGAGGCACGCAACTCGCTCGCTCATAACAAAACTAAAATTCATAGCAACTAGACGCATTGTGACACGTGAGGTGAGAGATCCCGTGGTAAATGTGAATACTATCAATTATCATGCACTTGCCGCGACCTCTAAATCACTGGAGCCTGACATGTTCGGGAATCCATACAAACGTTGCCGTTAAATGTGTTGCGAAGTGAGCCCCGTATGAGCGCCCGGCAGGCAGGTTCTCTGGTGTGGCGTTCCCACGCTAATTCACAAGCCCTGTTGTGAATTGTATGTATAATTGTATATATTATATATATATATATATATATATATATATATATATATATATACGGTCTATTTTTGTACTGGACCGCTCTTGATCGGCTGCGTACAGCGACTCTTGTCATTTCGCACATTGCCCCCTGTCCTTGTTATTTCGACCGCCTCCGCTCTTTCCCCTGCAAACGTGCAGTTTCAGATTTGCCGCGACGCCGGGCCGGCGGGCTACACGCCCATTTCTAACTTATCTTGTATTGCTTTTTGCAATGACAATTTTTACGTCACCGTATCATATGAATAGTGAGGGCTACAATTTGTTCACATCGCAAAGCCGCAGACAAAGAACGACTGCCCAAACAGCTACATGCAAGGGTGTCATAATTTGTCTCGGGCAATTTCAGAGAAACGGTATTTTCGTTGCTGAAAACTGGAAGAAAGTTGCATGAAGCTGACGGTGAGGTGCATGTCAGGCGGATGGCAGATCCAGCCCGCCAGGGTGGAATCCTCCACCCCAGTTCACCTGCACAACTGGCAGCTGGCGCAGGTCCTGACGATGGACATCTGTGGGAACGGGGCGAGACACCTGTCTGAACGGCAGCACAGCAACAGCGCAGCTTATCGGTAAGGTAACGCTGAATTGGTGAAGCTCCCATTTAATACAAAACAGGCTGGCTGAAACATATTTATTTCTAAATGCTCAAAACCTGGTTTGATTTTCCTTTTGCTAAAAGCACTGTGGTACGGCGGGGTGGTCATTTCCTGTCTGCGTTATTTATTTCTAGAATCATGTTTTGTCTGGCTTTTATTATTCAATTACCATCAGCGCTGTATCCCCTAACACGCACTCGTGTAGCGGGGGTCAAATTGACCCCCCCCCTCCGAAAGGTTTTCCAAAATGGTTTCCGAACGGCGCGGCCGTAGCCGCGACAGATTTTGCATAGCTGTAGACAATTAAATAGCGAATCGTTTGGCATAAGAAATTGATACGTACCTTGTAAGGTCGCTGACCTATGGCATGTCAATGTCAGGCCATGGTTTCAGCGAAGGCAATTTCTAGGGAGTCCTTCAATCTGGTCCATTAACGAAGTGTTAGACGAAGCCATACATCTCTAAGATGCTTTCTTAGGCAACACAACAGTTGAATGAGGAAATTACATTAACCTATTCAGGGAGTCCTTCAATCTGGTCAGGTATGAAGGTCACACCAAGGTCAAAACCAACCTGTTTTGTTGCTCTAAGGCTTGCTGTATAGAATAGCTTCTGGTGCTCATTTCGAGTTTATTGATAGCAGGAACCGCATTACACATCTTCCATGGACTTACCAGAGGTCATAATGGGTCATTTGACCTACCATGACCCAGGTCAACATTTTGTTTTAGGAACATACTGCCTAGCGTAATCTTTGTCGCTTAGTCAAATGCAAAACTCAAAGCAATCTTGTATTATTTTGGTCACCTTAACCTTCAAAGGTTAAACAAGGGCACTGATTTTGAATGCGGATGTGACCTTTAGCTTAGAACGGTTATCTGGGTTCTGGGGCCACTTCTGAGACCAACCTGGAACTTGACCCTGTTTGACCTTTTTTGACTCGAAGGTCATGACCTAGAAACCTAAAACTTTGATCTAAGTGAGTTCATGTATAGGTTAACACACCCTGTAAACGTGGGTGTCTCTAGCTTTCTAAGTTATTGATATCTCAGGAGTGAATGGACCCCCACCCGAGCGAAGGGTATCTTGCCGGCCACCCGGGCGCATGTTAATCATAAGCTTTGCCTGGAAGTTTCGAATATTTTGGCATATCTAAGGAAAAGAGATTTTACGCACATATTCACAGTCATCCAAACCTGCTATAACATGATAAGACAAGGGGCCAGCCACTGATCCGTTTGTAGCTTAGAGAAATATAACAGTCTCCGTGGATCATGGGATGCCAGGCGATGCGTCCTGCATGTGCCATCTAGTACCCGTCTAATTGGCATATAACATTTCCGCTCAACAGGAGCCACATTTCTTCTCAAATAAACGATGGCAGCCAAACGAATGCATTTCCCTGGGTTAGAAGAGGCATAAAAAAGTCTGGATAGATAAGACTTTCAGGATGAGGTCAGGCCAGGGGAAGTATCGTGCTAGACATCCCCTTTTTGTATGCCAAGGAAACAGCACTGCATAAAGCTGTGGGGGGGGGGGGGGCAGCCAAGCAATTTGACATGTTGATGTTGAGATCCCCTGGTTTCGCCTAAGAGGAACTTTCAAACGAAAGAAATTGATTCTCGATTCGCAGGAGAAAACATGCAGTTTTAAAACCCCAATGATGACAAAATTTCAGAGATGTCATTAATCCTAGCGCATGCGC
>NW_023596576.1:2655884-2688664 GCF_011947565.3 Pollicipes pollicipes | reverse complement strand
GTCGGCCGGGGCGGCGGGGTAGTTGGTGCGCACTCAGGTCTTGTGTGAAAACTGCAGCTCTTGTCGTAGTTTTATGATTGCAGTTCGCCACAAATCTATCGATGAAAGAGCAATGCAAATTGTTGTTACTAATGATAGCAATGTAGTAACGCATTGCACAGCGCAGCCATCGGTGTGCAGATGTGTGGGGTACCGCTGGCGGTGACAAGCAGCCATCGGTGTGCAGATGTGTGGGGTGTCACCGGCGGTGACACGCAGCCATCGGTGTGCAGATGCGTGGGGTGCCACCGGCGGTGACACGCAGCCGTCGGTGTGCAGATGTGTGGGGTGCCACTGGCGGTGACACGCCGTCCGCACGCGGCAGGTTTCAAGCGGCTGGACGGGTTCCGGATTCGGACGCGGCTGGAGCCGGGCCCGTCGCTGCGCGAGCGTGTGGAGCTGCGCCGGCGCGCCGAGCAGCTGCACCAGGAGTTGCTGGCCGCCGGGCAGCCGCTGCCTGACCAGCCCGACTGGAACGACTGGGAGGCCGTCAAGCACCAGTTCGACACGGTGGACCATGTGATCGATCTACACGGCCACATCATCGGCATGTGCCTCAGCCCCAACCAGAGGTAAGAGCGGCCGGGCAGCCGCAGGGAGGCGGCCAGGGCACCAGTGGTCGGGGGTGGGGAATCCCGGCCGCGTGTGCATGGCGGGGCGTGGAGAGCCGATTGTATTCAGAAACAAGTGTCTAACATAGGAAACGGCGATAGATAGGAAAGTGTTGTATAAGTAGGTGGACTTTCTTCCTCAACTAATATCTACAACATCGTGGGACTTTGCATGTGGATCGACATGCGTCACGAAGGGACGCCCACTCAGAAATCACTACGCTTGGCCCGCGTACGCCAGGCCCCGTCGGCCGGGAGTTCGCCGCACGCTTGCACTAGTCTTGGCCATTCGGCTCTGAATTGAACTAGATCTATCACAAAAAAGCTGTTGACGTTCCAGGTGGAATCGATTGGATAATGCTTGGGAATAAAGAGAAAGAAAGCGACTTTCTGTTGCATAGAGCGGCGCCTTTAAATGCCAACAGCTTCACGTTCGTGTTCTGAACTGAAACCAGTACCAAAAAAGTAGAGCGCCACCAAAGTAAGGCCAAACAAAGTCGCACGTTGTCAATAGCTTTAAAAGGTCACTGAGTGACCGGTGCGCCTGATGAATATCATTTTATGCCGATTTCGTATCCAAAGTCATCGTCTCTTTTGAGTAACAAACAAACAATAGATATCGTAACATTGTCTCTGCAGACCTTCGATGTGACAGCTCAGCAATCTGGCATGACTCGACCATTGTTTTGCAAAAGGCCTTGCAATAGTCGGACCAACTTGTTTATGTGGTTACCAGCGAGATTGGGTAGCGACGTTACGTAAACGAGTGTTGTTTATCGTCGATTTCGTCAGATTTCGCGGCGCTTGCATATGCCTTTTAGGTATCGCAGGCTTACCGCCTGAGCAATGGCATTACGTCCAGCAACGTTGTACGGCAGGTCTTGACGATATTTGGTCTTCCAAAACAAGCTTTCTCTATCTCCATTGTGAAAGATCCAGATGGAAAATAATGCTTAAAAAACAGGGTATCGGTCGGGGTAAATTCGGAACGAAACATTTGTAAGTCAACAGCAGTATTGCAACTCTTGTTGCTTGTCTGTCATTTACGGGACCGTAACGTTAGCAGTGTTTTGCGTTCAAAAATGAGAACAATGGCTGTAACCCGCGGCTGCCTTGGAAAAAGGTGAGGGAGGGCCGTTGGGGAGGGGCAGCGGAGGCAGCAGCAGCCTATCCTTCTCGTTTCGGAAATGACTTCTGACCCCCCACCTAAAAGGTCCACCAAATTATTGGTACCCGATGGATAATCAATCTGATACATTTGGGCGATTGGCTTCTCGATTTTTGATAGGCTGTCTCGCGTTCTTTTGTTTTATTGGATCCGGGCACAGTTATGACGTCATCCGTGCTGACTGACGGCGGTCTTTGCCTATGCATGCAATGATGCGTAGTTTCCCTTCTGGTCTTGCTATTTACTGTAATTTATGGGTCGGCGTAAGTTTGCCAATCATGGCTGATAACTCTAAGTAGGTCACATCACGTTGCCATTGGGGTTATGTGAGGTCGACGCATATACGGCTTACCAAAATGGCTTGTCACGAGGGATTGCGGGCCTGCTTTGCTAAGCGGCGGGCGTCTATGGACGAGCTTTGTGTTTGCATTATTTTGGGATGCATTCTACACCATCCCCTGGATTCCCGGCCGATCCGACGTCCTCGCTGCCCGGATGACCGACGGCAACCGGGCGTGATGTGCCGACCGCCAGGGGCGTGGGTGGGGCGTGGGAAACAAACTTCCGCACGTCAGCCAGTTTTTTGTGTGGCATCGTGGGCTGAATTGCGTGCAACTTCGACGGAAATCAGCGGGGCACCCACCCTTCGCCGTGGTAATACGCGTTTGCGTGCTGGGCGATGGCTGTTCCAAATGCCTAAATATTCCCATGTTATTGGGGATGTTTAGGACATCCTTCATGTTTTGAGAAGCTGCCACTGCAAATGTCAGATCTCCGTTATTTTGCCACTGCCGCTTGCCAATGCTGCTGCAATATTTCTGTGTTATCAGGCTCTTCGGTAACTCCAAACAACCTAATCTGACACGGGTCACCTTCAGCTGAGAGGACTCCGCCGGGGCTGACTTGCATCGTCGATTTTGAATGTTTATCAACATTGGAGGATTCCGAAGTTCAAGACCACTTTTGTGTCGTGTTTCGATGCTGTGTTACCGTTACTACGCCCTGGAATGTACTGATCCTGAGGCCCGTTTGGGAGGCCTGGCGTCGGTGCAAGGCTTTGCGGCAATTTTGTCGTGTGTGACGTAATTGGTCACGTGCCAGGTCTGATATCAGTCAAGTTCTGAGTAAAATCGACCAGGCCGGTCGATACGGATTGTCATTTGACATGTAACAGTTGCGTCTGAGATTCCAGACGCGGTCTAGATTTACCCACCCCCGTCCTTTCGCGTATGACGAAATGCCCCGGACAGTTTCGGGCGAGGAACGCTTATGGCCGTGGTGTAGTCCAATACCTTGGTTCGTGTGGAGAAGGTCTGCTTTCTGTAATATCTGTGGCTTTTGTACACTGATTTTTTTTGCAAGACGTTGCTTTATGAATCAATGATGTTTGTAAACCATGGTTCACAAGTTTCTCCAAATTTGGTAGATTTTAAGGAGCGTGTATCACTGCGACAGAGTCTAGTGTGCTGATCAGCTGGATTGCGCTGCGGCTGTGGGCGCACCGCAGCAGTCTTGCCCCTGACCGTCAGGGCAGCTGGGCCCTGCTGCGACCGGCCTGTAGCTCTGCTGATTGGCAGGTACCTGTACGTCAACACCAGGCCGTGGCCGGACAACTACGTGATCGAGAACCCGCTGCACCCGCCGCCCATCGCCCGCGAGATCGACATGCATGTTATCGACGTGGTGCGTGACGGCTGTGCGCGGCCCCGGCGGCGCGGGGCCGGACAAGCTCCGACTGACGTCAGCACCTCGCCCTAAAACACTGCAGCCGGTGTTGTTATGCGCGGTTCAGGATGGCTGGGTGACTTGCTGTTGGGCATATTTGGTGGGGAATGTAATGGCGTACTGTTAGCTCTCACCCGGGAGGACCGGATGCATGGTGCCAGTTCCTTTTTCCGCAGGAGGATAAGATAACTAAAGGTTGGGTGTTCTTTTGAGAACATCGGTTGGCTTGCTGCCATGACTGTTTCAGGACAACCGGGTGGTTCGCTGTTATTTGCCCTTCCTTCAAAGGGATGTTGAGAGATTGTGGTTTTTTCTTCGACGAAAAAGCAATGCATCTTCAAACATCTGGTGGCTACTACGTGGTGCATGGTTTTCTATGTGCCGCTCCGTATCCGTTGCCCATGCCTGTTAGCCATGTGTTTTTGCTGCAGGCCACCAAGAAGCGAATCGGTAAGACCTACCGAGCGCACAAAGCCTACACATGCAATGAGGGCTGCTTCTTCCTCTTTGTCGACGTCGCAAAGCAATTCGTGGCGAGGTAATTATGATGTTCGTCCAGCTCATGTGAGGCAAGTGTTGAGCTGAGTTGAATCATGGCCTCCAGCTCGGGTGAAATCTTGAGCCAACCGGTCCTGGCCGGTCCCGACCGGCCCCAACTAAAAGATTGGTAAATACACGTGAGAATGCCGCTGTGAGCCATCTGATCTCCGGCAGGCTTGATACCATGTCAAAGGCTCTGAGCCTTGCTCTGGGTAGTGTGCTAACATGCCGCCTTGTAGTTTCGCCGTGACATTGACTACTTCTCTTGTGTCTGGCGACACCTAGCTGCATGTAATGACGCCTATCAGGAGACGAGAGAGAGAGAGAGAGAGGAGAGAGAGAGAGAGAGAGAGAGAGGAGAGAGAGAGAGAGAGAGAGAGAGAGAGAGAGAGAGAGAGGAGAGAGAGAGAGAGAGAGAGAGAGAGAGAGAGAGAGAGAGAGAGAGAGAGAAGAGAGAGAGAGAGAGAGAGAGAGAGAGAGAGAGAGAGGAGAGAGAGAGAGAGAGAAGAGAGAGGAGAGAGAGAGAGAGATAGAGAGAGAGAGAGGAGAGAGAGAGAGAGAGAGAGAGAGAGAGAGAGAGAGAGAGAGAGGGAGAGAGAGAGAGAGAGAGAGAGAGAAGAGAGAGAGAGAGAGAGAGAGAGAGAGAAGAGAGAGAGGAGAGAGAGAGAGAGAGAGAGAGAGAGAGAGGAGAGAGAGAGAGAGAGAGAGAGGAGAGAGAGAGAGAGAGAGAGAGAGAGAGAGAGAGGAGAGAGAGAGAGAGAGAGAGAGAGAGAGGAGAGAGAGAGAGAGAGCAGGAGAGAGAGAGAGAGGGAGAGGAGAGAGAGAGAGCGAGAGAGAGAGGAGAGAGAGAGAGAGAGAGCCGGAGCGGAGGGAGCGGAGCCGGGGCCGGAGGCCGGGCCGGGGCCGGGGCCGGGGCCGGGGCCGGGGCCGGGGCCGGGGCCGGGGCCGGGGCCGGGGCCGGGGCCGGAGCCGGAGCCGGAGCCGGAGCCGGAGCCGGAGCCAGTGTGCAGGTGTGCAGGTGTATGGTCTGGTAAGCGTCTGGCGCGTCCGTGTGACTTACGCAGCCGCGTGTGGCCGGCAGCGGGGCCGAAGATAAGCGCGCCTACCTCTGGGACCGGCACCACACGGCCTGCCTCAGCAAGTACCCGCACGACGACGTGGTGAACGCTGTGGCGTTCAGTCCGGCTGACCCCGGCGTTCTGGTCACCGTCTCCGACGACTGTACCGTCAAGGTCAGGCCGCACTCCCTTCAGGTCACTCTTGGTCACTCCAGGTCACGGCGGGTTACTCTGGATCGCTTTAAGTTACTCCGGGTAGGGCGGGGCCACGTTCGACGCCCAGTGTCGGGGTTAGACCGACGGGAGGGTAAGTGGTTGGAACGGCTGGTCAGCCGAGGACAGTTTGAGCGCCACTTTACTGACGTGGCACCGTGTTGGGGCTGGTGGCACGAGGCAGCTGAGCTGGTGAGGCTCACGCACGGGCACAGTGAGCGTTAGCTGGGAGCCGGTCCGTCTCGTCAAACACAGTGGTGTGTTGGGTCTAGGGCTGTCGCCAGTCACCGCTTGAACTCCAGTCCAGCCTCGCCGACGCCCGACTTCACCATTGCCTCGCTGGACGCCGGCGCTGACGACGCCGCCGCGGGCTGGTGTGTGGCTCGCTGTCGGCGCGGCCCGTCCGCACCAAGCGGGTGCCAGCTCTGCCGTGTGTCGGCAGGTGTGGCGGTCTCGGCTCAACTGCCAGAGGCTAGGCATCGACACCGCCGAGCTGCCGCGCTGTGAGCGCCACCGGCGGCGGCGGCGCGGCCGCTCCTGCGGCGGCTGCGCGGCGCCGCCTGGCGACCGGCTGCCGGCGCAGACCTGAGGTGTGCGCTGCACCACGGCCGGGCCGTGTCGCGCCGCTCCCTGCTGTGAGCGGCCGGTGGGTGTCGGCCGACGGCTGAGCGCCACAGTCCAGGTGCCGATGGCGCTCCTGGGCTGGGCTTGTGCGGTGCTGAGCCTGTCAGGTGGTCTCTCGTTGAACGTCATGTGCTGTTTTTGCGTCCCGCCCCCCCCCCCCCCCCCTCCGGCTGGAGTGAAGCGGCTGGGCCTTACTGGACCGTCCCAGGTGGTGGAGATTGTCGATATGAGGGGAACGGCGGTGCTGCCGTGTCTGTGCTCATGTTGTTACTGTGTCACCAGCAGGAGCGGGCTCGAGTTGGTGGGAAAAAATATGACTGTCTGGACAAAGAGGCGTCTGGCGTTTTTGTTTTTGTTTTTTGCCTGTTTGAAACAGGTTTCCATAGTCGCAAGCTGAAAGAAAATATGGTGGCAATCGCGATGAAACAACTATTTGAATCGTTAGGGAAACATCGAGCGAAACAAAGCCGACGCTTAATGCGGTTCAGGTTATTACTCTCCATCAACTGGTGTTAACTCGTGTCAGGACATGCTCATAGGATGCTTCGAAAGGCTCAGTTTTTATTTTGTTTAGACTTATTCAACCTGTTATTTTAAGGCCCCGTTTGCAGCTGGGTATCGCAATGCCACCACGGAGCTCCAAGCATTTAAGAGAACTGATGATACCTTTAATCAAATGAGCCCCTTATGAGTGCGGCCGTCGGCATGCATTGTTTGCACTCCCGGAAGAGACACCGTGGTTCGAAACCACAGGGTTTCGTCAAGTGCAATTGCATTTTTGTATCTGTGTCCTATTGGGCGTCCATGAAGTGTGCTCCTGTTTTGTGTACTGATAACATGGTGACTCGTCCATTACGCGTCCGTGGATTGGCTTTGCGTCGTGTGCCGTTCGAGGGATGTTGAACTAAATGTCTGTGCCGCTGATCGGTCTAATACATTTTATTTTTGGTAATTTCTGCCGTCGTCCTTAATTGCATTTCAATGAGAAGGTGAGACCAGGCCATGCCATAATCCAGTGTTAGTTGATATTTCACTTCACGATAACAATTGCAATGATTGTTGCTTCGGATGTTTGAGCCTCCTGTGCTTTTCATAGGCGTACGGATACCTTTTCCACCCGTGGCTGTCAGTACGAGAAATGCGGGAGCACCCAAAACCCAGAGGGCTTTTTTGGCCCGTGGTCACACAGTGCTCCTGGAAATACTCTGTACCTTGCAAACTCCCTCGTCAACCAGATGAAAGCATGCATGCGGTTGGTTTCCAATGATGGCTCCTGGTTCCAACTGGCGTTTCGTGAAAACAAAACAATTATATACGGTTCTCATGCCCTATGACGCAAAAGCGGAACTTGGATCCTGGCTCCTGGCGGTTCTTTTGCAAAGGGCATGCCACATAACGGTTTCCACTAGTTCCCTGGCGAAAACTGGACCCTGGATTCTACGGACCCCGGCGCCGCTATTAGTTCTTTTACAGTGCCCGAAGCGAATTCTGTATATTGTTTTGCAAAGAAAGACCAGAACGCTGGCTTTCATTGGTTTATTCGCAAACACCTTAGCACTAACACAACAGTCTTCGCAATTAAGATTTGCAAGCGATTTTACACACCTGGTTCCCAGTGGTTCTTTGGCCATAAAACGAAAATTAACCGGCCTGTTTAGTACCAACTCCCATGGATCATTTTGCGATAGAACGCTATGGAGCCTGGGATTTTCGTGAAAGTGAACCCTGAATATTGGTTCTCGTTGTTTGAATCAAATGATCAGAGTCTCTGTGATCGCACAAATGCTCCCAATCGTTTGCACTGAGGACACACATCCCAATGCAGGAAGGTTGTAGTAAGCTGTCAAGTGTACTATCGAGGAACATTATTCACATAGATAAGACAGTAGTAATAGCCTCATTCCTCGGAGGAAAGCCAGAACTTCTGACTTGACTTCTGCTATTGTTTCGCAAAAAGGCATGTTGCCAAAATATCAACGCATCTTATCTCCATCCTTTTTTCTCCGAAGAATGAGTCCATCACTACCGTCTTACGTAAGTTTTTGTAGTCACACGTGGTGTTTGAGCTGGGGCAGAGGCGGTGTTTGCGCTGCGCTGCATACTTGTGTCCACGGTTTAGCGCTGTGTATTGGCGTTCCGCCGTCTGTGATCGATCACGTGGTGTTTGAGCTAGGGCAGAGGCGGTGTTTGCGCTGCGCTGCATACTTGTGTCCACGGTTTAGCGCTGCGTCTTGGCGTTCCGCCGTCTGTGATCGATCACGTGGTGTTTGAGCTGGGGCAGAGGCGGTGTTTGCGCTGCGCTGCATACTCGTGTCCACGGTTTATCGCTGTGTCTTGGCGTTCCGCCGTCGGTGATCGATCACGTGGTGTTTGGGCTAGGGCAGAGGCGGTGTTTGCGCTGCGCTGCATACTCTGTCCACGGTTTAGCGCTGCGTCTTGGCGTTCTGCCGACGGTGATCGATGAGTTTGTTGGTACTGGGCTCTTGACGTAGTCTCCAGGTGGCCGCTACCACACATGGACATCTGTTGAACTAAGTCATTGCCAAGTTTAGTTGTACTGTTACAATACGCGTTGCAAGAAAACACCCTAGTTGCGCTAATTCACCACCAAGTCTTCGAAATGAAACACTGCCCTGACAGAATTGACCAAATGAGAATATCGGCAGAGCACGAGGTTATTGTCAACGGCCTTTGTGACAGCAAGGAAATTGCAATAATCCGCTTTGCTGCGCAACTGCCCCAGGCATTTTGCCAGCACCCTGAGCGATTTGAGTCATCACGAGCTTTGCAAACTACCTGTTTGATCCGCGAATCTAAGAACTGAGTGAGTGATCACGGCTTACGGAGGTCTGAAAAAGGCGCGAACAAGATTTTGCACTTTCCCTGTAGCACATCCGTTCGTTCGCTGCTGGTCACTTCAGTCACTAGGTCACGCCCCCTCCAAATGTTTCCCTGCCACGTATCCCTTTTTATACGGGTGTCGGGCATGGCGATGGCTGTCGTGATTGCTATCAGCATGCTTCAATACACAGGCTGAATGCAATCTGCAACCACCGCGGATGCAACGCATGATTGAAGGTCTGCGCACTCCGATGGAGGCGCGCGCAGAGTCGCTTTTATTTTACAGCACAACTCATGCAAATTTTCGCAGCACCGGCGCAGAACGTGCATGGCTTGTATCTTTCACTTTTTTAACTTTTTCATTACTAACTGAGAAAAAAGATTTGTATCAAGGAATTATATTCGCCACAGTTCAAACCGAGCACTTGGCAGAGGGCAGAGTTCGAGCAAGTCACCCAGAACTGTACGCCAGCCCGCGGCGGCGTCACCCGCGTGTGACAACGGCCCGCAGAGCCCGTGGACGGCATACGGCTTATGGACGACACAGCAGATGCAGAAGTTCGTCACAGCACCACGGGCGTGTCCCAGCACGTCATGGATCTCATCAGCCAGCCGCGCTCAGTCCGCTGTTAAGACGTCGACTGTACAGCCAGCGCCCCAGAAAGCCGTCCTCCTCTGCCGGCCTGCACGCCCTCGGGCGATGACCGGAGGCGGCGCCGTGTCGTGGAAGGAGCGTGCCGCCGCCTGTGCTGTGGGAGTGTCGGTCCTCGGCGTGGGGTGGGCCGTTGCAGGTGACCCTGTCGGACGCCATAGGCCGGCGTGCTGCCCGGCGCGGAGCGGCAGGACTTGCGCGCGGCCCCGTCCGTCTCCGATGCGAGGCACGGCCGCCGTCTGGACAACGGTGATAAGTCAAACATTCTTGCAGCTGATATCAATTTTTGTCTGCATTGAGAAACAATAATCTACCGTTACAGAGATCAAAAACAGTGTTACGACCGTATCATATGAGTCTTTGCTTGTTTATTGATCATATGAAGCTGACTTTTTTGCTTTACATTTTGTACCGGGGAATTGATGTCGTTTTGAGAAGAGCGCGCATGTGAATGGATGCCAAGATGCATGTAACTTCGGCGCGACGTACCGTGGGAAATGTAGTCAGGCATCGGGCCTCGTTCATCACAGCAGCAGCAAACCTGCAAGAGAGCACGCGTCATTTGCCAGGAATCTGCTGTTCGGGCCTGGTGGCCCGGGCTTGTGTCGGAGCACTGCCGCTGCTCCTGCAGTTGGCCTGCTGCCGTGGGAGCGTTAATCCGCTCGCCGTGGAGGGCGGTTGCTAACAGAACGAGGTCGTGGGCGCTAAGGCATCGTTAGAATTGGATAGCCTAACTGAAGGTTTGAGCTGTGCGCGCATTTGTTGGTGATCCTTGGAGAAAGGGTCTCGGGAAACCTGACAGAGGTGTCTTAATTTTATCTTTTATTACAAACACAGCGGCCACGAAATCTCACTCCGTTCTGGAACACGAGAAAGAAGGGGAACTTTGAGGTCCCGTCCAACGAGGTTCATTATAGAGCCCATATGAATGTCAACTTAGCGACAATTTTTTGGCGGGGAATCAAAAGGAAATGACATACACGATAGACCGGTGTCCTGAATGTGTAGGAAGGCACAATTGAAATATGTTCATCCACTACAGCACCGATACTGCGTTGCTGTCTTAGCTCCTTCGTTCGCGATGCCCAGGAAGTCAAGCTAGCAGATACTGATAGATTTTCATACCCCATGGCGACACATCCGACAGGTTTTGCGAGAATGCCTGCGACTTGTCAGCGCAGAACGCGCTGAGCCCAGATGATCGGCCTATCCGCACACTTTGACACATGATGCGCCAGTTCAGCGGGCAGGCCACGGATGCTGGTCCGAACCAATCCTTGTCGCTTGGCTCGTGTCGCGCGCCGCCTCCGGATAGACCAATGTCGAAATGGCCGACAGCGGCAGTGCAGACAGGAAATTGCAAGCTAGACTTTGAGCTTGACATCCTTGTGAAGGCGATAGTGTTTCGGGCCTTTGCTCGGTTACAGCCTCACGGGCCGCCCGTCGTCATCAAGTATGAAGTTGTGAGGACTGCGTCTTCGGCATTGAATTAGCATCGATTTGGTGAATGATGGGTCATTACTACTGTATCCAGCGTAGACGACATTCAGGTTTTCGGTGCGACAGAGCCCGTGAAGGACTTTTTGCATTTGTTTTAAATCCCCTTTTACTGTCACTCTACCAATGAGGCCGAAACCGTGTCGCAGCGCTGGTCACCGAACCATGAAAGGCGCATAGGTTGAGATATATACGTTTTGCTGACGCAGCTGTGACAAGTCAAAAGGCAATGACATGCTTCTAGAACCGCTTTGATGGTCCTGAGTAACTCAAATAGATGTAAACTGGACCAGCGTATTGAAGCTGACAACATAGCGCATGTTGGGAAGCATCCCTTGCCCGACGAGGATGTTTCAGAGGCCACTTACGGCTTTCTCCAGAATAACTTCCGGACCGAACGCTTTTGAACTCAGTGTTGAAATGCTGTTCACCTGAGTTATCAACATTATAGAAGTGTTGTAAAAAAATTTAAGCCTTTGACCTCTATAGTTCATGACCTATAGCCACTTTCACGAGTCACGTTGGTGAAATTTTGCTCAAAAGCAACACATAACGCTTAGTTCTCGCAGGAAATGTACTTCCACGAGTGTATCTTAAGTCCTGTTTTACATCTATATCACTCTGAAATGTATTACTATCGTTCTGGCTGCTTTTACCAGGTGAAGTCATCCAAGGCCAAACTAGGTCAAGCTTTGGCTTTTGCGACCAGATTGGCGTTTGTAGGTGACACGATTTCAGCCTTAACGGCACATATAATATCCATTGGTAAGCCTTTCCAAATGTTTTCCCATTGATATAGCTTGCCTAGTTCTTGATGTAATCATATGGGTCAATGCAACAGTTTCTTGCAACCATTTGATTTGACATGTCAGAGGTGGCATGTGGCGATGTCCACTTGAGTCTACCTGATAGAGCTTCCCAAGACCTTTTCGGCATAGACTTCCGCATGGTGCTTGTGTGCGTGCTTCCTGAGACACCAGGAGGGTCTAGGGCGCCATTTGAACTCATTTGGTATTATTTGACCTGTCAAAGGTCAGATTCACCGTTGTTAGGACGCTGATATCGAATGCAGTTTGACGAGAGCTTTCCAACGCTGTTTTCCGTACGGCTCTAGCTTGCTTAGGTCTTACGATCTTAGGAGGCTTTTGAGGCTCTACCCGAGTGGGGTGAGAATGAAAAAAATTACGTAGGGTGGCAGTTAATACGAATCTGTTCCTGCAGGTACCATAATCAGGCCGTGATCTTGTGCCATGATCAGAGTTAGGGTAAAGAATTCAGAGTTCTGACGATACTTAACGCTTGTTTTGACCATATATAACATGTGTTTCAGCGACATATGACGCATGATTTGACGATACATAACTCCCATGACCATTCCACCCATGCAGTAAATGTAAAGGTATGAGCACGTACCATACTTGTATGCTAATTTGGAAACGACGTAAAAGGATCGGTCTGTTCGTGGCTGGCCGTCATCATGCAAAGGAAGAGGTGATACCAGAGAAGAGAAAAAGAGCACACACATTTTCGACATCTCCGCCATTGGGTTGGGTAGGTGGCGAGGAGAGAGCTGTGCACTACTACTACTCACTCCTGTGCTGTCGAGCACCAGCAGCGATTGTGATTCTGCCATTGGGTTGGGTAGGAGGCGAGGAGAGAGCTGTGTACTACTACTACTCACTCCTGTGCTGTCGAGCACCAGCAGCGATTGTGATTCCGCCATCGGGTTGGGTAGGCGGCAAGGGGAGAGCTGTGCAACTTCTCACTCCTGTGCTGTCGAGCGCCAGCAGCGGTTGTGAGCGTTGAAGCGTCTCCTTCTTTTCCACCTTCTCTCTCCTCTCCTACATGAGGTGACATTGTGAATGCCTATGATGACATACTCTTTGTTCTCTGTCTTATCAATTCACCAGCGGGACTCCAACCGGAAAGTAATGGCTAGTCCCTGAAACTTTCCCAGTCGTCCTCAAACTAAACTAGCTAGTATCAAGCACAATGTGTTTATTGTTCTGTTCAATGTCAATACCCTTACACTTGAGCCTCAGTAGCCACACAAATGACTCACTAACTGATGCGGTAATTGTGAATCGGCGGACAATGCCCCTTACCCCTGAAGGTATGTGTTTCGTTTGAAGCTCTGTCAGTCTTGCGGCGATCAGCGTCACGTGCTAACTTGTATCAACCCATTTCTGTCTCAAGACTGGCTGGCAATGGCGGGATGAGGTAAAACCGGCGAGTCATGTAGGTGTATTTTTGTGATCACAAATTATTAGGGACATCCATGAAGTTAGCGACTTATTTAGCGACGAATTCCGATTTAACTGAAAACGCGTTGAATGGTCAATTAGGAGGCGAGAACATCGAATATATCGTCTATTTTCATTATGATACGAATTTTGAAGTTAAATTTAGGGTCAAATGTAGGCAGCTCCACATCACCAAAAACTGCCCTTGCTTTCGGGCTTCAAGAATCAGAATATTCACCAGGGCATGGCCTAGTGCCCGTCAAAAGTCTTGCCCTCTCAAGATCACTTTCAGGGTCAAATGCCAAAGAAACCCATATTATCCAAAAGTTGAACTTGAGATGTCATGACTATTAAACGGACGCTAGACAATGCGCTGATGAATATCCTGATGCTCAAAATTGAGTTCACCGTCCTTTAAGCCTGAATTTGACTTTGAAGTTACCCTTACCCCTGAAGGTATGTCCGTCCCGGTGGCTCAGATGGTCAGAGCGCCTGCCTTCCGATCCACCCTCCCGTGGCGGGATGGGTTCGAGTCACTTTAGGGCGCTCGCTATTTGCCCTTGGCAGGTATGGCCTGCGGCCGGTGGCAACGTTCGCGCTAAAGGCCAGTTGACTTCAGAGCGCAGGACGAACCGTGCCGAGCATTGCGGCACGTAAAGCTTTCGCCACTAAATTCTGCCGTTGCCTGGGATTGCGCGATCGGACGGTGGGGGTCAGGGCTCACCAGGGAGCTAGAATCGCTTTTGAGCTAGGGTGAGGAGTGAAAAATTACGCATAAAAAAGAGCATATAGGAGTGAAAAATTCACAAAAAACTCCATGAACTTTGAACAAGTTCATCAAGGATGACAGGAGGTCGCGTGCTACCGAATCCTGTCAACCAGTCACACCATAAGTTCTGCCACCTAGCGGTAAAAGTAGCGAGTAAGCGGTGATGAATCTTTAAAGATGACAGCACTTACTGTCACAACCAGCGCTATGCGTAATATGACTGTGGAGGGCACATAAGTGGAAACCGCTGTGAAGTCACTCAAGACACTTTCCTGAAAAAATATTTGGGCTCCATCATTTCTTGTATATCCCCCCACAACCCCAGCTGATTGGTGCGTACCCTAAAAGTAAATTTTGAATGCCTTCCTAATTCTGTCAAGGCATAAAAGCTTCCTATTAATATATTGCTTTGAGCTTTGCAGATGAGGAATGTATGATGAAATTCAACCAGCATTTTAGACAACAAGAGTCTTGAACCCATGCACATAAACACATTGCCAAACCTTACAAGTAACATCTGACATACTTTTGGCTTCTGTTAGAATGGGATGAGGAAATATTATGTCACTGGTTCTCACAAAATTCAAATACCTACCATCACTTCCATGAAAGTAATGTAACTAAGCCTAACCTAGAGAAGTTTTACCTCATCTCTTCATGACTAACCCATTTATATAACAGCAGCATTTGTGAGTTAATGATCCAGTAAAACTCCCATTGTTTCTTTCTGTGCAAGTAGCCAACTGAACCAAACTTAGGGTAGTCCATGTATTGAACATCATCTTATCATATCTGACTTATTTCCTGATAGCAGCCTTTGTGATAAAATCACAATACAGCTTGTTTTCAGCCAGTATCAACTCGCATTCTGGTTCAATTAATTTCTACCAGCTTGTTGACACCACAAGTTGACACCAAACGAAACAAAACCTAGCAGCCAACTGAGAGGACAGGCCTATGTATAAATTATTTACATCACTTCTAACAAGTTATTCTGACTGCCATGGTTGCTCTCTGTCAAGGGCAATAGAAGGTGCTCAACAAAACAATCTGTCTTACAACTGTAATATAACTTCAGGATGGCAGGCAGAACCAGTTTTGCTGCCCTGCCCTTTAAACTGCAGCAAAGGTAATAATTTAGGCTTGGCTTTCAACACTTAATTATAAAAAGCTTGAAATCTCGGCTTTACATTACAAAGGGGATGGTCTATTTGCTGACCACCTAGAGCTACCTTATACTGATGTAGTTATGCAGCTTAGGGTATTCTTGCCTAAAAATATTATTCATTCCACAGTACATTCATTTGCCCAGTCAGCAAACCATCACACAACATATCATCGCAACATCTTGAGACAGACATGATGGACCACTACAATAAACGTGGGACAAATGCTTACAAGTAGGGGAAAAATAGCTTCATTACATGTATTGTGGAATCAAAATTTGCGTCATAAACAAGGTTTGATGGATATAAAACAAAAATGGGCAAACCTGGTAACAAATCATGATTTGAAAGCAGGTCAAGTTCGCAAATAGGTGCCCCGCAAGGGAAAATTGCTGGCGGGCAGGCTTCTCTCTGCTCTCCCGAATAAAGCCAGTACCTTTCGCGTGGATTGCTGACAAATAAGACCATCCAACACAAACATAAAATATAATTGTCCGTCATACCCACCAACATACAGCATTAAAATGCTAAATGAGAAAGATAACCCCTGCTCTACACCGATGAGGAAAATAAAGCTTCGCTGGGCAGAATTTCGATGGTAAACACTACTGGATCGGCCGCGCCAGTTCTGTCCAAAACCTTCGGGCTGCAAAATATTTTAACATGGTGAGGCATTAAAGCTCGATCGGCTTCAATTTATCATTGCTGAGCCCCGCGATGAACCAAAAAGGCATCAAAACAGATGTTTAATTAGGCAAAACTTCCATTACACCTAATTTATTTCCTTCAAATTGTCTCCTTCATTTGCTATGAATTGTTCGCTCGTGGGTGCATACGAAACGTGTTTGGGCGGCTGGCGAATAAACCCCCTATATGTGTTGAATATGTACAAGTTTGCGATTGTATAATTTTTCAGTGAAATTTGTTTACATTTTGGGCTATAGACCGCATCTACTTAAATCATTAACAAGGCAGGATTAAAGTATTTGTATCACCTCTACATTAGACCAAGAAAAACAGCAGGGGATGAATAAGCACAAAGGCTTAGAGTTGCTCGGCCACATTGTTTTATTAAGGCACTTGACTAAAAATCTGTCAAAATGAGTGCTCAAGTGGTGAGATTTTGCCTTTGAACTTCATTTAGAAGACCTTTCTTGAGTTTTTTTCACGCCCACATTTCGTAAGCGGTGCAATTTAATAGCCAAGTCTCTTTGGATTAAAAGATCGCGTGGAGTAAAATTCTCTACCAGGCCCTGCGTGGTGCTTGCACGGTATGACCCCAAAAAATAGGAACGCATGAAAACCCTGCATTTGGCACACAGCTGTACAGGTTGATGGTATTTTGTACACAAACCAAGATCGAGCGCAACTGGATTGAGTCGGTGGAACTCCCGGGCTTGGAGGTAACTACTGTCCTTGCTCTGTGCATATAGGCATGATTAAGATGTAGATGAGGCAGAATGTGGCCCTAGGTGTCCAGGGTCAGTGGAGCCTTGCTTAGTGGAGCCCTTTATGCTTAGCGGTTTCAAGTGGGCTAGGACTTTGATGATATCTTAAAAACATGAGAAGAACATATAGGCTCAGTATGTGCGGTTAGACAATTTTAGGAAGGAGTGAAAAATTCACATAAAACATTGGGAAAAGGAGTGAAAAATTGCTCCTCATAGGGTGTCGCTTTACACCCGAAGTCGGCAATTCTAGGACACTGGGGCTCACACAACAAGCACTGCTTAGCACGAGCGCTGATACCAGAAATCCATCCATTGAAAGGGCTCGGATCAAATTTTAAAAATAAAAAGAAAGGGTGATTTTGATAGGTTAAGGCGTTGTGGTGGACGGTAATTTATGTGCTGCTGAATATTCTGATGCTTAAAATTCGAAATCGGTTGGTAGCTTCTGTGGTGATGTGGGTTCGCTGTCATTCGAACTCAATTTGACCACGAATATCAGGTGGTATTAAATATGGACCTCAGATTTGGTGTTCTCGTGCCACAATTCACCCTTTGATGCGTTTTTATTGAAATGGAAGTTATTCGCCAATTAAATCGGTAAATGCATCTTGTACTTCTCATGCATTTATTAGAGCCCTGCTGGTTCTCCCGCGAAAAGTTCATGTCGGTAAGAGCAAACGTTTCGCCAAACCAGTCTCACATATCTGTTTGTATCTAGCTATTCTATAACGTCTTTGGAGAGGGAAAACATCACGGTGGAATAGTTTCGCTTGTGAACGGCCAGTCACAGATTTGTGTTAAGAAACGAAAGCCAGAGTGTGAATATCACTAGCACTTAATTTTAGAATAAATTGAGAAAATTCCTTCTCTGTGGACTTAACTCCGATAATATCAGTCCTCCCCTGGTGTCTCGCACAGCTGACCGAGTCGTGCAGTTGACTTCGAATACCCAGTGTCATCCATCCGCCGTCAGGCTTCTTCTACTGTCTACCTGAACCATCACCAGGAGTGTCACTTTGTGTAACTCTGGGGAGGCTGAGGCCCAATAATGGCTCTGAATAACCCCGACCGTTAATGGTTCTCTGAGCCCCAAATGCACCTGAGCAAATAAGAAAATACTGGGCCTATGACTGCGCCGTTAATGGTTGTCTGAGCCCCAAATGCACATGAGCAAAGAAGAAAATACTGGGCCAATGACCCCGCCGTTAATGGTTCTCTGAGCCCCAAATGCACATGAAAAAAGAAGAAAATACTGGGCCAATGACCCCACCGTTGATGGTTGTCTGAGCCCCAATTGCACATGAGCAAAAAAAGACCATCTTTTGTTGGCTGACCATCCGATGGCGTCCACGGGGGCGCAGCACAGCCGGACGCGCTGTCAGCTGGGGTGAGGGGGGTGGTGTGAGTGGAGTGGCAGTCTGTTCATCAAGTGCGAGCTACACCTGACGCCCAGTCAGCCAGTCAGTCAACCGCGCTGCAGGTGGAGCGGCACGTATGCACGGCAGCAAATAGCTCGGCACCACCCCTGCCATCTGTGTCGGTTGTCTGTGCTACAGGTGTGGTGATCCCTACGTCTGAAACCCATAATTGTTAGCAGAAAATGAATTACCGGAGCAAATATGGGAAGCGCGAGTCGTAGATAAGAGGTGCGTGTCATAGATGGAAGGTGCGTGTCGTAGATAAGAGGTGCATGTCGTAAATAGAAGGCGCGAGTCGTAGATAAGAGGTGCGTGTCGTAAATAGAAGGCGCGAGTCGTAGATAGGAGGGTGCGTGTCGTAAATAGAAGGCGCGAGTCGTAGATAAGGGGTGTGTGTCGTAAGTAGAAGGCGCGAGTCGTGGATAAGAGGTGCGTGTCGTAAAAAGAAGGCGCGAGTCGTAGATAAGAGGTGCGTGTCGTAAATAGAAGGCGCGAGTCGTAGATAATAGGTGCGTGTCTTAAATAGAAGGCGCGAGTCGTAGATCAGAGGTGCGTGTCGCAGACGGAAGGCGCGTGTCGCAGATAAGAGGTGCCTGTTGTAGATGGAAAGCGCGAGTCGTAGCTGAATCCTCCTTCAACACGCAGACATCTAAATGTGTCCAAGGCTGCCTGGTGCGCGTGGGCTGAATTGATAAGTGGTTGTTTATTTGTGACGTCCCTAGGTGAGGTTGGAAATATGCTTTCATTTTACTGGTTGCAGGCACAGATCGTTCAGAGAGGGCAAGGGCTTCCACTTACGCGGCTAATGTTTTAGGACGTCTTCCTGCTGCAATGGTCTTGTATTCAAAGGCCACGAGGAGGACTGTGTATATCGAATAAGTCATATGTTCTTTGGCTTACCTAGTAAGATCATGCCTGCAGTGACGATCAATGCCGTGGCCGATATCGCCGTCAATTTGAGGACTTTCCGCCACAGGAGCTTTTGGGTCAACGTGGGGTCGACTAGACCCTGGCTTTCATCCGCCGACCTGTTCAGAGACCAACCTGTTTGAGACAAATCTAGGCCCTCCTGCTGGAAATATCGTCGTTTATGTGTATAACATGGGAAACATCAATGGCTGCCCATAATTGGAGTATGACGTAGATAAGTGAAGGCCGGGAAGAGACATGGTCAATGTGCGTTGGTACCCGCTTTCCGTTGACATGTAATTGAGTAGCGAATCAGAGCAACGCTTGCCCCAACATTCGACAGCTGTGCCAACATTGTGATGCATTTTAGGCCGTGGCCTCCGACAACTGACCTGTGACCCGACAGCGTCCGGCCGTCATCGGTGACGTCGACTGCCGTAACCTGGCGGCAGGAGGTGGCCGAGCCGAGCCTGGCGGACACGCACGCGGTGCGTGTGGCACCCTCGGGCGCCACGGACGCGCCCGAGTGCCGCTGCGAGTCGGCTGACGAGCGGCCCGAGTCAGTGCCCGCGCCGAGGAACGCCGCCGGCGTCGCCCGGCTTCGGTTGACGCTGGCCGCCGATGATGGGCTTTCTTCGCACGGGATGAGCTCCATACTAGCTGACGTGCCGGCCGACGAGCCGAGTGCCGACGAACTGGCGTTGCTGGCTGAAGCTGATGCTGGCGCGGTCGCCAGCGCCGGCGTCGGCCGGGCGTCGGAACTGGGCGCCGGACGGTCGGCCGGGCCGCGGGCGGACGGCGGACGATCGGGCGTGCTCGGATGACAGCCGTACGCCGCCGCCGGCCGGAGGGTGAGGCACCGCGGTGAACGGGAGTCGCCGGCTGTGCGACCCGGCGCCGGCTGGGCCGGACAGCCGTGTGAGGGGTGTGGCGCCGCCTGCACCGCGCCGCTCCGCAGCCGGTGCGTCGACAGGATTTGCGACAGGCGCTCCATAACGCTCGTGTGCGAGGCAGAGGCGGGACCATTGGTCGTGCCGAACCGCTCGTACTCGTTGGTTACGGTCTGTGCCTTCATCTGCGCAAGCTCGGGGAACTTGGCCTTGTCCAGGACTGGCCGCGAGGATCGGTCCACCTGGTCCCAGTCGGCACCGTCCGCGCTCCGTCTCCTGGTCGCGCGCGGAGACTTCGCCTTCTTCGGCGGCTTAGCGGACAACATGGCCTCGATGACGTCGTCGATGGTCTCCACGTTACCGCTGTCGAAGAGAGAGCGGCCGGCGGCTGGGCCGGCGGCGGCGGCGCCTTCGGAGACGTCGCTGCGCACTGAGGACGCCTCCGTGCCGCTGCTGGAGTGCGCGCGCCGGCCGTCTGCCTCCCGAGACGTGGCCAGTGAGTCGACGCCGCTGTGCGGCCGTAGCGTGGCCTCATCGACGGGTGTTGGCTCGAAGCCGGTCTCCTGACTGCTGCCACGCGTGTTCACCCGCGGGTGGTACGGGTATGCGTCATCCTCGAACTCCGAGTCCGAGCTGGAGCCCTCGGCCGGTGGCACAGAATGTCCGCTCTCACTCCCGCTGGCGAGTCGCGGCGGCTCCAGGTGGCCGCTCCGCGGCAAGATCCGCTCCAGACCTTGCACCTCCTCCCAGCGCTCCAGCAGGCTCTTGCGGCGCGGCTGCGGTTCCCTGGTGCCATGTCGGTTGTCGGGACTGGGAGACTGCTGGAACTTGCCGGCTCCGCGCTCGCCGGACGACCGGTCCGAGTCGCCGTTCGACATGCTCTCGCCGCTCTCGGCCACCGGCGGCAAATCATCCGCCAGGACAGAGCTGCGCTCGGTCCGCATCAGCGCCTGCTCCGAGCGGCTGTACGGTCTGGCCGGCTCGGTGAGCGCTTCATTCGTTGATAGTCTGTCGTTAACTGTGGCCTTGCTGGCTGAGAGGTGGCGGCGAATGGATGTGCGACGAAGGCTGCTGGTCCGTGCCGTCGGTATAGGAGAAGAGTTTCTCGTGTGCGAGATTTCTTCGGCCTTCCCAGCGGAGAGTTGGGAATATTTGGACAAGAACTGATCCACTGTCATCTCACCAGATAGATCGCTGCCAGCCACGCTGCTCGATCGTTTCTGAATAGGTGGAAATGAGTTGTTCATCGGCATGGTCGCATCGGCTCAATCAAACTGATATACAGTTAAGAGCATTCCTGTAAATTACAATGCGACTAGTTTGTCAAGATGATCGCATCATGATGAAACTACCACTGAGAGACATTAGGCATTAAGTGAAAGAGCTTGAATACGGATATGTATTGCCAGAGTATCTCCAGCTTGCGCCAAGTCAATATCAACCAAGGCCTTGTGTAAATACTTGTGCCGCACGATTGCCGATTTCGTCGACTTTTTTTCGTTTTTCTGCCCAACCCTCGTGCAAATGCCACGACGATGCTTTCTTTCATCGTGGTTCAAGATGAACATGTCTGACGGGGACTTGTACAAAATTGTTTTAAAGATAATAGTAACACGATGTCTTTTTTGGGCAGTGCTGGGTTAGGAGTCCTCAAAAGAACATGGCTGGGGGGAGCAGTGAACACTGACCCTGCCTCCCATGCTGTCCGTATGCCACACGATCTGGAGCTGGATATTTCAAACAAGCAGCTGCAAGCCCCGGGGAAATTTGGATTTGATGCAGTCTCTTCCTCTTACTACCACCTTTTGGTGAGTTTTTTTTCTCATCCCAGTGTGGTTTTAGTGCTCGTTGCGAGGCACATTAGCTGGTTTTGGGTGACCTGAATCCCTTAAACGCAAATGCTGAGAAGAATTTTCGTAACTTAATTTCTAAGGCAGAACGAGGATCTGAAGTTAACGATTGCCGAAACTATAGACGTAGGGGAGGCTGGTATTAACGCAAATTATATTCATTCTGTATCCAATTAACCAAATTTAGTAAGGGATTGCTATTTCAGATTGCTATGAGATCCTGTTTCGGGCCTGCTTCCTGTTGACCCTATTCCGGGCAGGTGGCGGATCTGGCCCCTCCCCTCTCCTTAGAACTCAGGAATTGCTGGGCCGATTATGCAAACCCAAATGATGATTGATTTTCCTGAACATTTTCATTCGCAAAATAAAATTTTAAAGAACTTTGAACAGGCTGCGGGTGGGGGTGGGGAAAATACACGGAAACAAGCATTGTACCCATAAAAAGATGTGAGGTATTAATTCATCCGACATTGGTGTCACGTTTTCGACAGGACCAAGGTGGATCGATAGGCAATTATTTCCAAATTGCTCTGTCCCAAAAATATTTCAAAATTAGAATTTCCCGGCCATATGCAAGGAATGGAAATCATGGTGATTACAGAATCTTAGGAAATTGCGGTTTATGCGATTTGTCTTTGTACTAAATCGCGTAATCTTCTGTGAAATATTTTGATTTTGATTTTGCAGGTCCAGAAATCTTTGGCTCCAGTTTCGGAATGAGCTCCGTAATAACTGCATGCACATGTGCAATGATATGGATACAGAACAAGCTTTTATGGTAGTTCCTTCGTGTGGAAAATACGCCACACAAGGGTGAGAATCCCTTGCCTGCTTTCAAGTGGTAGCTCTGGACTTCGATCTATCCAATAAAGGTATAATTCTCCGAGAAAAAGTCCGTGACAAGGGTTTCCCAGGCTCGTAAGTCGGGCGGGGAAAAGTGCAGCGGCATGCGCTGCAAGAATTCCAAAGTGCGTGCAATGTGCCTGTCTAGATGTCACGATTTCCCCTATGTCAGCAAGAAGACAGCGAGGAACGGCAAAGGCTGTTGGCCACACACTGGTAAACTTGTTGAAAAAGTTGCGCTTTTGAAAAGATTTCGTAAGGGCGGTTACCAGATTCATGCGTGGTGCACGCTCCGTTATTGTCTTTGGTCGTTGCTGGCATTTGGACACGATATGAGTACATTTTTTTTTCAAAAATACATTGGCAGTCTGTTTTTTCTACGACGGTTTGCGGAGTGAGCCAAATATGACTGCACTACTTCGCAGATGGAGATATAATTCTGTTTAAGCATGTCCATGGAATATTTTAGGTGCCACCCAATTCTTTGATACGTCCACGCCTTAAAATAGAGAAGAACCCTCGCCTCCTGCCCCCTGGTGTCTGCCAGGACAACCAGTCAGCCGCCTCCGGGTCTCAGACCCTGAGACTGCTACGTACTGGAGTCGGGCGTCGCATCCAGCCGGCAACGGTTGCCGGAACGAGTGTAACTATACGGATACAAATATTAGGTAACTTGGTAAAAATAACATAATATGTGCAAACGGATTCCTAAATAATATGAGGCCCCTGTTAAAAATGACCGACCTTCAATTTATCAGAAGGTACCGGTTATTACTTATATCAAGTAAATATAAATTTAAAGGTGATTGTGTATCAGTGATGGCTGAGAAACGCATGGTTCCCACTTCAGGAATGCAAACAGTTCTATCACATCAAGAGAAAGCACAGCGCACAATGTGCCAATTGACCATCTCACCCAAACGGCTACACAAACTATCATTTGCCAGGCTTAGTCCAGTTTTACCGACGACACCCCATGCGCATTTGATATTTTGTAGATGCAAAAAAGTGGCGCGTACTCGTCTGGTAAATAACGTTATGTTAATAATGACAGAAAACCCCTCCAACGTCGTGGGTATTTCAGATAAAGCTTAAAGCAATAAAGCTCTGCATTCAGATAGCGTAAGAAACGTATGCTACGAATATCACATGACATGTCTGCATTACATAAAACGCCTGATATCTATCCTGAAATGTCGGATCGCACTAAAACGCTTACGACACACACACACACACGCACACACACACACACACACACACACACACACACACACACACACACACACACACACACACACACACACACACACACACACACACACACACACACACACACACACACACACACACACACACACCATGCGTTCTACTACTTCTTGCATAATCGCAGTGACGTGCTTGACGCTGAAATATAATGTTTATGACGTTTTATAATGACATGTTTAATGTTTTACAGCGTGTTATTTTAACATGTTGTAACATTTTATGATTATATCAGAACGACAAGTCTGACAAAAAAGCACTCTCTTAAATTGGTGGGTATTTTTTTTCTTGCAATTTAGGTCAATGGAACCACCCCAACAATGCGCAAGATGTGTTTTGTGCCGCTTCTGTGGGCATGCACAGTGGTCCCGGTGCTATAACATGTTAGCACTGGCAAAGGCTTAGAGACAGACCAGTATGCCACACCGCATCATGAGACAGCGGGGAGACGGCCTTGCCTGATGGCAGAGGCGTGGTACCATACCGCATCATGATACAGCGGGGAGGCGGCCTTGCCTGAGGGCAGCGGCACGGTACCATACCGCATCATGATACAGCGGGGAGGCGGCCTCGCCTGAGGGCAGCGGCGCGGTACCACACCGCATCATGAGACAGCGGGGAGGCAGCCTTGCCTGAGGGCAGCGGCGCGGTACCATACCGCACCATGAGACAGCGGGGAGGCAGCCTTGCCTGAGGGCAGCGGCGCGGTACCATACCGCACCATGAGACAGCGGGGAGGCAGCCTTGCCTGAGGGCAGAGGCGCGGTACCACACCGCATCATGAGACAGCGGGGAGGGAGCCTTGCCTGAGAGCAGCGGCGCGGTACCATACCGCACCATGAGACAGCGGGGAGGCAGCCTTGCCTGAGGGCAGCGGCGCGGTACCACACCGCATCATGAGACAGCGGGGAGGGAGCCTTGCCTGAGAGCAGCGGCGCGGTACCATACCGCACCATGAGACAGCGGGGAGGCAGCCTTGCCTGAGGGCAGCGGCGCGGTACCATACCGCACCATGAGACAGCGGGGAGGCAGCCTTGCCTGAGGGCAGCGGCGCGGTACCATACCGCACCATGAGACAGCGGGGAGGCAGCCTTGCCTGAGGGCAGCGGCGCGGTACCATACCGCACCATGAGACAGCGGGGAGGCAGCCTTGCCTGAGGGCAGCGGCGCGGTACCATACCGCACCATGAGACAGCGGGGAGGCAGCCTTGCCTGAGGGCAGCGGCGCCGAGGCATCCTGCGGAGCACCGTCGTGTGCGGCACGGCACGGTAACACCGGTCACTGGAGGGGGGGGGGGGGGGTGGCAGACTGGTATCACGAGACTCCCTCATTACATGGGTCCTTATTGGCGCCGGTTGCATCAGTTTATGAAATATACAGGCCACTGTAAGTATAATTGTATAGCCGACTTAAGACAAGGAGGGACTTTATCTCAAAAATCGCAGGCTGGATCCAACCAAACATCACAGATCAAAGAAGAGGTGATGTCAAAGTTGGAGATACGAGAGTGCTATTTTCGTATTGACGCTCTATTCGTGGTGCGATATCCCAGCTGCGTTATTCGCCAGACGTGTTATGCCACTCCTGTTAGCGCAGCAGTTTGTATAATCACCAGAACATCACCTTCCAGGCATGGTCGCCAAATATCACTGAAGTTTTTCCAAATACCGGACCTTAGAGTCGCCTTTACTCAAACATATCCCGGTTTGGTTTACGCAATACGGAAAAAATGAAAGATCCTGAAAAAGTACGAGTATTTCAACGGTCTGCTCTGAACGTTGTGGAGAGCCTAGCTAAAACCCGGAAGAGAGTGGGCGAAATCCGCCTGCTGCTCGTGGTGCGTGCAGGGCTGCGCTTCCTGACTTCATGGAACATGCCCACTGAGGTCGAAAGATAAGCATGCATGCAGCTAGCTAGGTTGCCCAATGTAGCGTGTCCGATGTGGGCTGCAAATACGTTCTTCTTGAACGCCTTTTGAATAGGTTATTTGCATTGACTGTTCTCGCTGAATTCACTCATGAAACTCCTTACAGGATATCATGCGTGTAGATGTTTGATGCCGGTTGTTGTCTTTGCTTTGCTGGTTTTTTTTTAATTGCCAGATTTATTTCGTGTTGATTATGTGCGCCCAGCTCATTTATCTTGTGCGCTTGTTGATAACCGGCATGAGGTATATGCAAATCTTAAATACATTATAGATAATACTAATGATAAATAATGCCTAAAGGTACAGCATAAGCACACATGCAAACGCTACGCACAACACTTAAATCCAGCGGCAACCTTGCGATGTGGAATTCAGCGCATTATAAAGCTCAGTTGCTCATCTTGTTCGTCGATGCCTGGCTGACATCCGGCCGGCGATTTTCATCCATCCAATCATTTCATCCATCCAAGACATCCATCCAAACCATTGACAAGCCGCCAGCTGGCCTATCGCCTCTGCCGTGGCCGAAGCGTCATATTGCTGGTCACGGATTTAGTCAGCCTTTTCAAAATTTTAGTAAATTACAATGGTTCTTGGTGACTGTGGTGTGTCTTCTCGTGCCACGTTAAGTGATGCCGAACTAGTCCAGCGCATTACTGCAGGGTTTCTTTTTACCGGCAGCCAAAGCCGGCTTTGTCGCAGAAGAGCTTTTCAATAAAGCATCGAGTGTACAATCAGCAAGGAGGTCTTATCCCACTAAAGCTGGCCTGTTGTGTCTCCACACCGCGGAAGGATACCAAACGACGAAAGCTGGCCAGTCGCACCTCTACGTCGCGAAAGGATTCCAAACCACTAGAGCTTGCAAGTCCACACTGCGGATCAGTGGCAAAGCCGTGAAAGCTGGCAACTTTGAAGTCGAAACTTTCCGTGTTTTGCATGCATCAAAACTCGGCAAAGTCACTAACTAAAATGCTAGGTACGCCGCAAAGATGTCTGGCGTTGAAACATAGTCCATTGTACATGCTTTCGTAAAGCACTTAGTGTTAAACTGGAGCTTCGCGATGCGTCATGAAATACCTGAAGGTTTATTAGCAAACACGTTGTGAAACATTGTCCATTTATTTCAGTAAAACGCAGTGCACCGCGAGCATCATATCGCTGATCATTAGGCAAAGAACGGATGTCAAATTCCGCGAGTTTAAACACAATGTAAACACAGGTTCCCAAGTACCATCTACCAGAGTAGCGATGCGGTTCCATATGCATTCATCATTCGGTAGGTTACAAGGACACATTTCAGCATCAGCAAGTCTGTGTCTTTGTTGTGCGAATGAATGCTACGATTGGAGGTGCACGGCTCGCGCAAAGCAAGAGCAGCAGCGCAATTCATACAGCATAACGTTAATAATAGTAATGCCAGAAGCGGCGGGCAACGTTATACGACGAGCGTTTATATAAGACTAGGGAAGCTCAATGGAATACGACCTTAAACTCAGATTCTCTGCAACTTTGGTCGCCAATTTTAGCAGCACAGAATTAGGTTACAGGCTGCTTTTTAACCAGAAGGCTGGGATGGTCCAACAGAAGGCAGCAACTAGGTGAGTTGTTGCATGTGGCTGGGCAAGGTCGACTGGTCCGCCGTCAGCGTCGGCCGAGCAGGGCCGGACGGCGGGCGCCGCGTGTGGCGGGAGTCGGCGGTCGGTCCAGTCCGGTCTGGTCCGGTCCGGTCTGGTCTGGTCCGGTCCGCTGCTGTGCTGGTACCGCCGTCAGTGGGAGGCGGAAGGGCCGGCCACCGCCGCTGCTCGCTGCGGACTGAGGTCGCGCCGCAGCAGCTGGTCGCGGGCCACCGGCCCCGCCACCGCCCCCTCCGGCAATGCCAGGCGCACGCCCCGACCTCCGGCACGCCGCGGCTGCTTCAGGTCCTCACGCTCGTCCAGGCCGTTCCACAGGCTCTTCAGCAGCAGGACCAGGCCCACCTCAGAGTTGGCCAGCTGGTCGGCCTGCGGGTGACGGGACAGAACCGTCGTCGGACTACAGACCCGGCAGCGGGCTCACAGGCGGCGACGCTGCGTTCGGTGTAACACGCGGCGCTAACGAACGCTCGGAGCTGAATTACGAGTGCATCGTCAATGCTCTGTGATTTGGCAAGAATGGGTTTGCATACGCCGCGGCTGCTGCTGATGAACCACTGACGCTTTCAATTTTAATCATGATTGGTTCTTAGGGCAGGACTGTTCCCCTCAAATCACGTAACTGAAGGCTTTGTAGGCTTTGAGAGTGGCATCGCCCGCTTACCAGCCACTGTGCCATCGGAGACTGGCTCAGCGAGCTCAGCAGTTTGGCGATGGCTCCATCCCCATTTTCGATGTAGTCACGAAGTGACCTGACCAACGACATCAGACTGCGTTCCAGTCCAGTTACCTGCAGAAACAGCGCGTTGGTCAGTCACCACCGTCCCAACTTGTCGCCCCTCGCAGTGTCAGTGACGACGAAGAGCAACTTACTTAGCATTACCACTCCGAAGATTCCTGAACATTCATACATTCGTGCGATGTCAAAGCACCCAGCCGCTGTAAAGCTCAGAGGCAGTGGCGGGGCGTGTTGTACCAGCACCAGGCAACGACTGGCCCAGAACGGAGACGTACATCTGGTGTCCCTGTCCCGAGGGTAAGACACGCGGGAGAAGCGAGAGTGGGGACGACGCTCCTCACTCTTCCAGCCGCGACATCACAACCGTTCCTTCCTCTTCCCTCTCCCCAGACGCCTAAGACAAGCATGTCTTAGAACTAAACATCAGAACAGCCCTGGTGGCCCATCCGTAGGAGGCGGCACGTGGGAGCACCATGACCCGCTGCAGCGGACGGCACTGTGGCTTGGCGGCTCGGAATGGCTCTGTCAGGTTGGGGCGCGTGGCGCGCCGCCACCGGCCCGGCGTCCTGTGCCATGGGAGGGACGACCGGTGAAGGACAAGGTCGGAAGAGGGTCTGAGGGGGAGGGGCCTCTGCTGTCTCTCGGTTGTAGCTGGGGCCGTGGGGCGGCAGGGGCGCAGGAAATAGAGACTGCGCCGCAAAATGTGGCCGCTGGGGAGCTGAACTGAGCAGAGGCGCCAACAACCCACGGTGACAATGACTTCACGCCGGTCCCAGAGACCCGTCCGGCGCTCCTGCATCGACACGTGCGGTCCGCTCCGGAGAGAACACAGTGGCTGGACGCCCTGATCAAAGCGCTCCTGAGCCGCCGCCGCGGTGTTGGTGGCATGCTCATTGCAGCCGTCAGCAGCCTGCCACCGCCGGAAAAACGTGCGGTGGCGTGGCCGGACGGCCGAGCGCAGAGGGTGGTGTCCGTACACTGTGGCGTGGCCGGACAGCCAAGCGCAGGGGGTAGGACGGCCGAGCGCAGGGGGGGATGTCCGTACACGACCCGAGCGGGGCACCGGCCGCCACCTCACGGGGCATTTCGCAGCTCGAGAACGCTCGGGGTATACGCGTTAGTGTCGAGGTCGCCTGACGCCATGCTCTTTTGGATGAGCTGTTTGACGGCTTTGACTTCCGCCTCAGCGTGCTCATTGCGCCGGTGGTAGTGCGGCGTAGGCATCTCTTGGGTGACGCCCCACCGCCGGAAAGGAAGTCACGCGTGACGTATGGCGAGTACTGAGGCCTGCCGTCACTGCGGATCACGCTCAGAACACAAGTGCTCGCGAAGATATCGTGCAGCGCGCGAGCCAGTGCACGCGCGGTGGCCTTTCGGCGGCAGTCGGCTACTACCGGACTTTGCGTACACTCTACCTATTGGTGAGGAGCTCCAGTTCAATAGCCGCGTACCTGGACTCTATGCCCGACAAGAACCGAGACCCTCATAGCACTAGCTTTCACCCAGAGCCGTGAAACTGGAACAGAGCAAGCCGGAGCGCTGCGAGCCGCACTGCATCTGTGTGTGGTGCCATGGCATCGTCGGATCGAAGAAGGCCAGGACCGGGGGCTTGACGAGCGTGTGTTTCACGTCTGCGAGGGCCTGATCACGGACGACAGTCCACTCCCATACGCGGGCCAGCTTGAGCAGGTCACGAAGGAGCTCCGCTGCTTTGCCCGTTTGAGCCGAGAAGGCTCCGAGCTCGTTGGCCAAACCGCGAAGGCACTCCTCAGGCCAGTGATGCTTGCTAGCGCCGGGAAGTCAGCAAACACCCAGCTTGCACTGGTCCGGGGTAAAGCCGCATTTTCGGTGGTGATAGCCGCAGTAATTCACTCCGTGAACACCATTTCTCTGGGTTCAGAGTGATTCCGTGGGCACCGCAGCGTTGCAGGATCTCGGTGACCTGCTGCAGATGAGGGACGTACGTCTAGTTGCGCGCGAGGACCCCATTCACAATCTTGCGTTGTTCTAGATTTGGTCCTCGTTAGCGACAAGTATCTGAAAGTGGCCGGATTTGACGTCCATCTTGGTGAAGTACCGCGACACTCTGATGATCCCAGACACGGCATCATGTGAAGTGCATACCGGATGGGCACCTCTGCATACAAATCAGTTAAACATTGTTAGGCCCACACACAGGCGAACCGAAAGCCCAGCATCGGTTGTCGGCGGCTGGACGGTTAGTGGACCAGCATCATGGAGGTTGGTAGCGGTCCGTGGGGTACGTGGAGTCACCTGGACGATTATCCCTTTATCGGCCAGGTCGTCCATCTGGCTTTTGGTTTCATTTTCCGTCATGCATGGGGTATGACGCAGCCGGCTGTCGCGACGCATGGCTGCGTGTCGGCAGTCAGCTCGACCAGTATGGGACCGCCTGCTGTTCCCCGAACGGTGCCACCGGAAGCACGGCCTATAGGGTCGCCAGCTGTTCGGCCCGGATCTCCGGAGAAGGGTCGGGACCGTCTGCCGGCCACGTGGGACGCAGCGGCGCACGCGGGTCGACCGTGCGAGCCGTCCGCGTCGGCGAAGTGGTGGCCTGCTGAGCGGGCGCGGCGGGAGGAACGATTCGGCCCCCGGTGGCTACGGGCGGCGACGCGCCCGGGCCGGCCCCGTCAGCGCCTGGGCCAACAAGGGTGTCGGAACGACCTGGTGCGACGAAGACGGGCGGGCGACGAAGCACGGGCTGGTCCATTAGCCCCCGCCGTGATGAAGCGGGCTATAAACACTCTAGATTTGTTGCGGGAATCCTGCGGGCAGGATGGCCAGCGCAACACAGTCTGTCCACGACAGAAGGGTGCTTCTGTCGAAGTCGTTGGCGACCACGGTCCGAGTAAACGTGGACTTCGCGCCGGCTGCAGGTCGCACCAGAACGTGACGATGGGCCGGCCAACGGATGAGCGCCGGCGGGCGAAATCCGGTCGGCAGTGGACGACAAGCCTCTGATGTCCGACGCCGAGTCGCGTAGCCGGCCTTCGGTCCGATCACTGAACTGAAGCGGCCGAGTCCGGCGGCCCACGGCAGCTAGCCGTGGACCTGGCCGAGGGCCCGCCCGGGCGTGCACGCGTAGGTGCCGGCCGGGCCCGAGACGCTCTGTAGGCGTCTGCCCGAGGCTAACATCTGACCGGGGCTCGGACAGCGCATGGACTGCTGTGTATACAGCTCTTTCGGGCACTGCGACTCCGCGTGGTGCTGGTCTGGATGCCGTCGGCCACCGGGGAGTTGCGACGGAACAGCTGCTCGACGTAACCGCGCTGGTCGCACTTCTAACAGCTGTAGCGCCGGGCTGGGCATGACTGAAGCTGCTCGGGTGTGTGCCAGTCGCCGCCGCATCTTCCACAGAGCTTAGATGGGGCTCCTCGGAGCTCACTGACTGACGCGCGCCACGAAAAGCCGACACGGATTAGATGAGGCCTCCCCGCAGCATGCCTCACAGTCCAGCTAAGAGTCTTCACACGCCTGACAGATGTCTTCGCAACTGCAGCAGCCTCAGCTCGAGCTCACTGAGGAGAGCGTGCATCGTCTCTTCGTCGCGCACGCCCACGACAAGCCGGTCACGGTGTAAGCGTGCCAACACAATGAGGGCCACAGGCTGCAAAACTTGCTGGCTGAATGGCCTTTGCAGACTGGTGAAAAGTCAACAGTGATTGCTATTGGCTTACTGGTTGCATATAGAACCCCCGCCTGTCCAGTAGCACGCAGCGCTGACGGCTGGGATGGCTTGCTATGGCCGTGATCACAGCCTGGACGTCGCTGTTTGCCGGAAGGTCCAGGCTGAACGTGGCAGTCCGCACCCACCCGTCGTCCAGCAGGCTGTACAGCGAGATGCGGGCTCGTTGACGGGCAGAAGACTGAGCTTGGTGGGCTTGACGAAGCCCTGGACTTTGGCTTCCTAAGTCGTGAACTCCAGCAGGCTGGCGTGGGCTGTCAGGAGCGACGGGACGGGGCCAGACATCCGTGGCTTGGCTGGCGGGGCCGTCAGAAGCGGCGGGACGGGGCCAGACATCCGTAGCTTGACTGGCGTGGGCCATCAGGAGCGAAGGGACGGCGGATATCCGTGGCTTGGCTGGCGTGGGCCGTCAGAAGCGGCGGGACGGAGTCAGACATCTGTGGCTTGGCTGGCGTGGGCAGTCAGGAGCGGCGGGACGGGGGCGGGTATCCGTGGCTTGGCTGGCGTGGGCCGTCAGGAGCGACGGGACGGGGCCAGACATCCGTGGCTTGACTGGCGTGGGCCGTCAGGAGCGGAGGGACGGGGCCAGACATCCGTGGCTTGGCTGGCGTGGACCTTCAGGAGCGGCGGGACGGAGCCAGACATCCGCGGCCTGGCTGGCGTCGGCCGTCAGGGGCGGTGGGACGAGGGTGGGATCCGTGGCTTGGCCGACGCGGAGTCAGAAGCCGTCCGCGCTTGGCCGCCGAGGCAGGTGTCGAGGCGCCTGGCGCATCCTGCTCGGATGGTGGACCAGGTGGGTGCAGCTGCAGGCTCTGTAGCCTCTGCATGGCCTGCGCGAATGTCTCCGCCAGCCGCTCCTCGCGCTCTTGGGCTTCGGTGGCTTGAACGCGCACCTGTTCGGGCAGGCTGTCCAGAGCAGTCCGCACGGCAGGGTGCCTGGCCGAAGCTGGAGGCGTAGCGCCTTTCACGGAAACGGCCGTGTCAATGGTCATTCATAATTTCACCG
>NW_023596576.1:2623027-2654993 GCF_011947565.3 Pollicipes pollicipes | reverse complement strand
GCTACGGTCTTACACCACGATATCTACAAATGCACAAGCTTCATCTCCTCGCACAAACGAAACGCAGCACGAAATGTGAATCAGCCTAATGACTCATTCCCGCATCGCCATCATTGCATACGGATATTTGACTCACGTGTTCATGCTGTAGTTCACTTTTACTTCGCTTGCCAGGCCACGGTATATTGAATCCATCTTACATGGTTTCGTTCCAACACTGATCGGAACAGTTTTCGACTTTGAACGTTGCTCTCAAAACGTTTATTACAAGATAGCGGCTAAACTGGAGCAGAATGACTAAGTGTTGAGTCGTCCTGACCTGTTTCGTGAAGTTTGAACGCGATCTGGAGATAAGGCGACGACGGAAGCCCGGTATAGCCCGCTGCGTGGTCTCTTGTCCAGTATCTTGAGACCCGGGAGCACTGGCACTGACAGACCGGCGCTGTCTCCAGTCTCGTGGAACCGAACCCTACAATAGCTGTCCTTGCACGCTTTCATCCGGCATTTATCTGGCCATCGTGGACATGGACACGAATTTCTTCAGAGGCTTTTATTTCCAGCGGATGAAATGTGTTATTTGTAGCCGCTGTAAACGCTGCAAGTTGGAGTTCGGGTGTCCCCGGGGATTTTACGTTTTCTGGGATAGAAGTGGCGAAGAGACAATGACGAATGTTCACAAGTCACCTCCATGCATGCAGATGAGCCGCTAAATAATGTAAAACCGAAGGCGACATAGGTGACTGGACAGCAAAACTGGCAGTGGCGCTGCGATCACAGAACTGGTATCATGGTTAAAAAGATCATATAGTCCCACAAGGCTTGTGCCATTTATGCAAGACGCTCCAAAAAATCCCTCCAGTCTCAAAGCCGGCAACCAGGATGGCATCAAAGCGTGGTGGATGGTTATATCTAATAGCTTTCCAAGCTTACGGTAAACGAAGTTGGCGAGTAAATGCAGGGCATTGCAGCTCAAAGATAGTGAGAGACGTTGCTGTATCAAAAAAGTTAATATAATTAAAAATGGATCCAGCCACTTCTCTTCATCTTGCAGTCAGTCAGCGGTGACCAAACACGCTCATACTGTTCAAGCTGGCAGGCACCGGAGGGTTTGTTCGGGCGCCTTGTGTAACGCGGAGGGCACCAGACCCGGTTCGGAAAAGGTTTTATGGGTCAGACACTTCTGGCCCCCATGGGGGCGCCTCCGCTCAGAAGAGAAATGGTAGAAGCGTGACAAGGCACTCTTCATTGATTGCATGCGATGTCCCATCTCACACCAGATGAGCTTTTAGAGTGACCTCTAAACAACTAAACGCACAATGCTGCAAGTTGCAATAACTACGTTTTAAATACGTTTACGCCATTGCAAAACATTCATGATGCTGTCTGTCATAAACCATCGCAATCGAGTTAATGATAAAAGTAGTTGGCGTTCAGACGCCAGATCACGTTTTGCCGTTTCGCATTTTGCAGGCATTTTGCGCTCAAGTGAATCACGTACGTTTGTCGCCGGCGCGGTGCTTTGTAGGATCACCGAAATGACTCGTCGTCACCAGTCACGCGCGTTCGACCTGATCTGACATGCCACAGGTCACGCCCGCTGATGGTCTGCTTTTTCTGACAAGCCAGCTTGCTAAGAACTAAGCGGTACTTTTTTCTATTACGCTGAATGATGCATCATTTCCAAAATAGGAATTTAATTTGTCCTTAAGTGAAAGGTCACCTGCGGTGACTTCCAATGAGACAACTCCGATATGGTTTTCAGCAATAAGCCGATGCCACTTTCCGCTTGGCCACATCAGGTTTAGCCTTCGATATAACAGGGAGCTGCGTAGTCCCTCACTCCGAGAGGGAGAGGAGAATGTTTGACTGACGAATATCTATGATGCTTTGCGAGCTAGCCGGGGCCGCAAGGCACTGCCACTCATTGTCTTCCAAACAAAAAAGGCGAACTTTCCTTGAGATGTAGTGTAGTATGTTGGGCCCGCCGACTGTCCGCGGTACCTGAGCGTGGCACAGAGAAAGAATGAACACACATCCACTTTTTGCAGGCTTTTGGTACTATTCTGGAAGACTGCGGCCAGCTAAATCCCTTGCGGTGAAAAACACTTCGTGAACTGGGTCATCAAAAACTTACCTCACGGGGCTCGAGCGTCCACGCTACCGGACTGCCGTTCACGCCCACACTGCCGTTATCCAAAGCTTTGTTGAGTTATCCTTTCATGTGGTGACTGGAGCGCCGCGTGCGTTACACGTTCCCAGCCCGGTGTCGTCCATGGTACCGACCCCGGCGCGGGCCTGCGGTCGCCCCTGGTCCGCCCGGAGGTGAGCCGGCGGCCGCCGCCCGGCGCCGGTCATTCGCTCCACGCCAGCGGCCCAGCCCGGCCACGCACATCTCGCCAGCTTCCTGCGTGTGCCGACACAGAGTGAGTATGCGCCACCGACCCATAGTGAGTGTGCGCCACCGACTCATAGTTATCAGCTATTGTTCTGCTCCTTTGCTATCAGTCGACGGCCTTCCTTGGCCACTGGCGCTAGTATGCCTTCGTTCGCTGTCCGCGACTAGCCTCGAATTGGTTTCTGGTAAGTGACCAGTCGTCATGAATTAGTGCGCAAGAACATCCTTGGTTCTATCACACAGTTTTAGCTTTTTCATTAACAGTTTAAATGTGTACGCGGTACCTTTTACATCTGTGAAAGCTCCGATTGTTTTTACTTGATCCTTGGCTTACGTTACAATATCTTGTCTTCAGCGAGCATCTCCGGACAGCCGTCCCCAGGCACTTATCCCGCATCAGGCACGAGCGGAACGATGACTCCTGTATTGGCACCGATGAACTGCTGGTTCAAGCTTGCTGCTGGATCCCAGCGTTTAATTTCTCCCTCCAGTTATCCACTACCATCGTTAGGAGATCGCTTTTAAACAGCTTGTTTGTGGGGTGTTCACGTTGAATATCAACCAGCATTGTTGTGTTCCTTCTGCTCAATCACGCGTCTAAAGTGCACCTGCTGGATGGAGCTCGTCATCCTCTCGGTGCTCAAGGGTCCCGGTAGTGTTGTGGTTAACTCATCTGCGTTAACCACTGGTCGGCTGGGAAACCAGAGCGCACGCACACGCACACGCACACCGACGCGCATATACGCACACGCGCACGCACACGCATACGCACACGCATACACGCACACACGCACACACGCACACACGCACACACACACACACACACACACACACACACACACACACACACACACACACACACACACACACACACACACACACACACACACACACACACCACACACAACCCCGGTGCTCGGCATCAGTTTTAGGGCCTGAAACGCGGCGTTCAAGTGCATGAGGCTATGACTTAACAGTATATGGGGTATGAGCATCATAAATATGTGAAACTGTGATCGCTCTACTGGGCAATGCAGATGGCCAGGTGGCTTCAACTGAAACAGGAGGTTTATAGACACGTGGCTCTGTTGACGGTACGTTCCGGCGTCTGGCAGAGATGGCCAGCCAGAGCCGAGTGGGCCCGACGCCGGGACGGGCCGCACCGCAGTCCGAGGCCGACCAGCTGCTGCGGGAGGCACTCCGGTACCAGACGGTGGAGCGGGCAGCCAGCTGGCCCCTGGTCACCAATACCACTGCCGACCTGCTCACCTACTACCACTCGACCAAGGTGAGATGTGAGGCCGCTCACACCGGCCGGCCGGCTGCTCACTTCAGTAAGTGCAGGGTGCACATGCCCGTCGTCTGTCCTTTCCGGCCGGCACGATACACGCTGCCGGCCGTTCATTTCTGCATCGAGAACGCAACGAGGGTACACAGAACGCATCGAGAGTATGCCATCCCAGGCGACCGAACACAGCCAGGTAGAGTGGGGGAAGGGAAGTGCACCTCCACCAACTGACCACATCCGAGCGTTGTGCACTTCCACCAACTGAACGCATCCGAGGGAACACCCCAGAGAGGTGCACAAACCGACCAGCGTACTCCCGTCAACAGAGTTTATCCGAGGAATGGGCACTCCCGCCAACTGAGCACGCACCAGGTGGGCACTGGGCCAAATGAGGGGGTGAGATCATTCGTGTGTTACGCGGGTAGATCTTGTCCCTGAAAATTACTCACTTGTGTGAACGGCTGGGCAAAAATTGTTCGGAAATAAGATATCGTTACGTTATTTTCACTGCAAATTTACAGAAATGCACCTGTTGGCAACATTCGGAAAACGACAGTGCTCCATTATGATACAAAAATTTGTTCAGGGAAAATGAAAGGTCTTTCTTCTCAGTGATGAGTTTTATTGCGAACTCCATAGATGAACCCGAAGAACGCCTTTCACAACTAATCTGGGATGCCCCGGACTTGACTCGGTTTGCCGATCTCAATATTCGGCTCGTTAGGTACAACAAGGTAGCAGATCAATTTAAATAGGTTTTGATAAACCAAGTCTGACTGCTCCAGACTTAAAGAAAATGTTCCACATTTGCCTTGGATTTTGAATTGAAAGAACCGTCTTGAAGATCATTTGGTACATTTCACAGCCCTGCTCTTCTAGATACTTAAGCCCTTCTAGTTTCTGAGCAACAGCCCGGAAATATGTGCAGACTGTTTTGGAGAGACTATTTCAAGATCGCCCAGTCATCTACGACACTATAATAATGTTATTTAAATCCTGCCAGTTCATTGATCGTGCGGTTATCAAGGTCAAGACAAAAATTCGCCAGTCGTTGATATCTGGCGTTCGCGATCGCGATTTTCAGATATAACTGTCGCTAATGTGCTTGTAATCAATCTTGCCCAAGATCCGATGGCGTAATCAAACAATGATGTATCAAGGAGCATATTTGTCAAGCAGGGAGAGTGTCTAGGTCAGCCTCACTACTCGAATAGTATACGAATAGTTAATAAGTTAGCTTCTTTCGTCATATCTGATGCTTGCATTAGTATCTTCAAACGTGGAACATGCCATTTAAACGGCTACTCTCTTCTCACAGGCTATTACATTCAATACGACATAAACCAATCCGACAACACCATTCCGAGCACAGAATTACAAGGTCGTTGCAATCACATATATACGAGACAAAACATGGAAAAGCGAAGCGTCCTGTGTTATGTTGTAGACATATATTTATAAGGTGGTAACCTATGTTCAGTGCTAGTACGCATGCATGTCTTACAAGTGCATCCAAAGTCACTTAGTATGCTATGTTTGTGTGCGTTGGCCTTTGAAAACAAGTGCTACCATGCTACTGCTCAGAAAAATTGCCACTCATATGGTGTCAACGAGAGGTTAATCGACATGTTTTACCATGATGTATTAAATCACGCGTGAAAGGTTTGGTAACATTTAGATTCAAACTCAGAAAACCTGCATTGCAATTATTAAATATTCAGAGGAGGCAATGACTGATATTTCTCCAAATTTGTTGTTTTAAAAAACCGATCCGACCGGGAGGATGCTGGTGGAATGGTCTCCTCTCTTTCCTGGAATTGCCACCATGTCGGAGTACGGATAGCTATCTGCACCCTCTGCTGCTGCTACTGCTCTTACCGGTGCACATATTCATGCATACGCAAACGCACATACCGAATGCCCCGAGAACATTCAAGCTACGCTATCCTGCGACGAGGAAGCTTGGAGCAGAAAAGGCTCAGGCTTGTGACGGGCATGGTCTGGTGACTCATACCCTGGACAGTCTAACCCTTGGTATGGGCGTATCTCGTTCGTCAACGTCTTTCATTTCTCCGTTGACCTAGTTAGTCTCGAGTCGTCATTCGCGTTGCTGATAAAACCTGGGACGATTCGAACACCCACGGCATCAGAAGTGACAGCTATTTGTTACCGGCTTCTATGCGTGTGTGCTATAACGGAGGCGGACCGGGTTGATGCCTTTTGCATTTCTGCAGTGGACAATCGTGGCCGGTTACGAAGAAACCACTCTGGTGCAGTTGTGAGAAGCCTCTCTGAATGCCGGGCTTTTGTGGGCTCGAGGAAGGCCGCGACTGTTTGCGGTCACAGTTCCCTACAACTTGCACATTGTCTCGTAAGCGCCCTGATCAGGAGGGAAGCCGGCACAGCTGCAGATGTCTGGCAGAGGCGGTGACCCGGCCACTAACTTCCTCCAGAGGATGAAGGTACTAGTATCAAATCGCAGGATGTTTATCGATTCACTGGCAGCATTGTGTATTATTAACTGGAAATATCCGAAGCCACAGTAGTTTGTCTTCATCTACCGTCCGTTATAAAAATTTGAGAAATGATGCATGCTTTTTTGGGCTCTCACTGCAAAAGTGGTCAACGCCTGGTTCCTGCGTCGTCGGTTTGTCAGAATCGTGGGGCAAATAGCGCATACACATCTCGAGACATTGGTGATTGCCATCGAACGACTCGGAGGGCCCACGGGCGCTGGACGGCCTCGCGCGACATTCAAAGGAGGATGATGTGATTCATGTCGGGTCCGATCGTACTGTGACTGGAAGACGCCTGACACAGATCATGTTGCGAATGCTCACGCTTATTTCTCCTTAACGCGTCAACGTGGTGAAAAGCTTTGGTTGGGTCCCTTGCCCTTGCCGAAAACACATCTGAATCTGAATCGCAATCTGTTGGATGTGTTTGAAGAAGCTGTGTGAAGATCAGCTGCTGTCATTGGAAGTACACAGAGGGAATGTCAACCGCTGGCGGCATATGCCGGATGACTCAGTGGCGATTCATCTGGTGACTCATCGGGGGATGCGCGTCCCGAGTCCGGCAGCCGTGCGTGCGCCGACGCGGCCGGCTGCTCCGACACGCAGGCGGCGCGTGGAGCCGACCTGTTTATCGCCCAGTGGCTGATGTTGCCACGCGCCGCCACCCCAAGCCGTCGACGGGTCATAGGCCAAGGTTCATACTAGAGTCCATAGGGCTAACGCACTGTTTCCAAGTCGTCTCGTTACTGGAGGAGTTGACGGACACCAGCCGGAGTCCGGTGGATATGTAGAGCGCCTTCGTGTTGGTGGATGTCTTGGTGGATGTCGACATTAGATTTAAACTGACGAAAAGTCGTCATTTGGCAAACGTTTCTGAATGCAACACGGCTTCACACCATTGATGTGCATGTTCTTTGTTTAATAACGTCAAACATCTTCATCACCGTTTATCTCTACCTTAACCAAAGCTCGTTGAGTCACGTGAAATTATGTCGGGATACATGATGTGATTTTGGGATCTTTCATGAAGCAGCAATATTCGCACGGAATTGCTTGCACACCTATAAGGCTTGTGAACAGATTGTAGAGAAAAATAATACAGCACATGGAAATATATCGAATACAACTGAGCCGAAATGCAAACATAAAAGCAATGAAAACCTGAAAACAAGAAATATCCCCAGAGATAGACGCTCAAAAATGCAAAGTAGCTCAATGAAAAACACACCGGATAAGTTTGAGCGTCCCATATTGAAACAGAGCATGATTGGACTGTAATACATGCACACTGAAATATCGAGTAATATCGAAATGTTCTGGTTAAGAAGACTGGAATATCATGACAAAATTATCTTTTTTAATTCAGTCTTCATGTCATTCACATGTCATTTGGAATTGAGCCCCATTTGATGTTAAATGCGCGAGCATAGTGTTTATTACGAAATCTGACCAATGCTACCCAGCATAATACAACCTTACTAAAAGCAAGTGATGTGGCCTGGGCTGCGTCAGACTTAAATAGCCCATTTATAGCCTATATTAACGTTACAAACAAACAGATGCTGACGTTAAATATGAGCTAAATCTGTCAATGGCGACAAAGTAAACCAATGCCACTCAATGCTAAGTGCGCAGTCACCGGTTGCCAGCGCTGTGGGCACTGCTGAACCAGTGCTATCTGGCCGGTGTGGGCTGTTTGCAGTACCATTATAACACCGGGCTCGAAAAAGGCGCCAGTTCTATGACCTCGTAAAATGATTGTTGCAAATAATCACCACCAGCATTTTTTTACCGACATTCTAAAAAGCAAAGCAAAAAGGTTTGACTGGATACTTAAATTTTTTTGTTCGACCCATTCAGCTCGTTATCGCCTATCTTCGGCACTCCTATGGACACCGACAGGTGTGTTTAAACACAAATACAATTTGAATTTGACTTAAAACGATCATTTTCAACCCAGTCCACAATTATATCAGCGTTTTGAACTTCAGTCAAGTATATGTGCGATTATCGAAATCATGATACACTGGACTAGAAAATCCTGCAATTCAGGCATGCCTTACCAGAGATCTACTGTGATGTGATTATGCATGGAATGCGAATCACGACTATTAATGGAAATTACACGGCTGTTATGTACCCATGATAATAAACACGTGGTAGGATATGTGGATCTACTTCAACCCAGGCACGTGGTTCCACCATTTCTACGCTGCCATGCCCACTGGACTAGAAAATCCTGCAATTCAGGCATGCCTTACCAGAGATCTACTGTGATGTGATTATGCATGGAATGCGAATCACGACTATTAATGAAAATTACACGGTGTGTGTACCCATAAACACGTGGTAAGATATGTGGATCTACTTCAAACCAGGCACGTGGTTCCACCATTTCTACGCTGCCATGCCCACTGGACTAGAAAATCCTGCAATTCAGGCATGCCTTACCAGAGATCTACTTTGATGTGATTATGCATGGAATGCGAATCACGACTATTAATGAAAATTACACGGTGTGTGTACCCATAAACACGTGGTAAGATATGTGGATCTGCTTCAACCCAGGCACGTGGTTCCACCATTTCTACGCTGCCATGCCCGACACAGTACGCTAACGTGTACCTGATCTCGTCTCGCCGTCTGCGGTCACCCGTAAGACCCGCGTCACGCCGTTGGCACATGTGCCCGCCGCGCACGCTTCTGATTGGCCTGTTTCGGCTGACAGAAGCGGAGCGACTCGCTGCGAATGCTGCTGACGTTCAGCGAGGTGCTGCTGAGTATGTACTGCCGTCTGTTGGTGCTGCCCATCGCCCGCTCGCCTTTCGCCCGCACGCCGCTGAAGATTGCCGACCACTTCACCAGCAAGGGTGCCCGCCTGCTGGAGGCGGCCGTGCCTCGGCTGGTGGAGAAGCACCAGGTGAGAAGCAGTCATCAGCCCCCAGCGGATCTGTCTCGGAAGCCAGCCGTTCCACGTGATATCAGTGTCCGGTCGGGTTCCATTCCCTCAGTGGGTGACGGACCCCACGACAGGTCCTCCGTCTGTGGCTAGCCGCACATCGGCGCCTGCCCTTGTTCCAGTCGATCAGCATCTGTTCCGCCGTGGACTCAGCTGCAAGGCCTGTGTTAGCTCGCAGCTTCAGCAAAGCGGCCCATGCCAGACAATGCCTCAACCTTTCAGCGCCTGCTTGGGTGTGTTTCAGCCGGCCAGTCCGTGTCCGATCTTGTTTCTGTCTCCCAAAACCTATGGCTGTCCGCGTTTCAGCCGCTGGCCGTGGACGGCGAGCTGCTGGCGACTCTGGTGTTCCTGCCGCTCAGCCTGTGTCTGGCAGCGGCGCACGGCGTGCTCGAGGGCGTGGCGGACCGCTTCGTCAGCGTCTTCCCGCCGCTTAGAGAGGCCGCTAGAGGTAAGCACGGACGGCAGGTCGTGGCACGATGGGAAGGCCTAGAGCGTTTGTTTACTGTAAACAATATTTAATAATATAGTACGTGACTCACAAGGATGCGTAAAGTCTAGAGAGCTATGGGCAATATTTCAAAACGGATCCTGAATCCTTCAGAATGTGTGATCTGAGACTCAGAACCGAACTCGCGAGGTTCATTTTTCCGATCCATGCTATGGGATCCACGCCTATGTCTGGTTGCATGCATTAGGTATATTCCACGTAAAATGTCATTTTGCAGCTACAAATAGGAAGCTGGTCTATACGTGCGCCGTGCTTTGAACCGCTTTTCCTTATCAGTTGAGTCTCTACCGTCCGTTGCCAGATGACTTAGGCAGTGTCTTGTGAAAGTTCACATTATCTGGCGCGTACCGACCGTGGAGTTGTAGCCTTATTCAATTTCACCACCAGTTCACCCATCATTCAGCTATGGCGCGGCGCACGCGCTCACAGTGCTGAATTCTTTTGTCAGATTTTGACAAGAAGGGTCTGGTGGGCCAGTGGGTGACGCTGCTGCTGATGACCTACGTGTACCTGCCGCTGCAGTTTGTCTCGCACCCGTCAGAGACGATCCAGCAGATTTTCTCCATACCGTCGCGCATCACATGGGCGGTGGGTTGCTGGCCAGAACACGACCCGTGAGCGCGTGGGCCCAGACCGGAGGTAACAGGCAACACGCCTCTCGTCACAGGCCGCACGCATGTACGCGTATGTACGCAAGAAATGCGGGCATTAAGGTGCACGCCTTAACCTCGCACACTCCTTCCTGTACATTTTAAGGGTATACAGATTATGATATTTATTGTCTTACAATTTCGACGCGTATTAATGTCGAAAAAATGGGAGCAGAAAAACATACCTACCTGGATAATGAGCTAAATGGCATCATGGCAATATTTGAGGAAAATTATTCCAGCAGTCCCTGGAACGAGTGTCTTTGTATATCGGCCGTGCCTCATTGAGCTTACATACGACGTATTCGGATGGCTGGTATGGGGCAGATGTGCGCCTGCTAAAAACGACGTTAGGACGTCTAGTCAGCAAAATCCGCGGCCAGCAACCGACGTTCTGTTGACTCAGACTGGCCCAGGCTGCCGCAATGACTTGATGCCTTCATACACGAGCGGTTCGATTTTTGCAGAAGCAAACACGTCGGGTGGTGGATCGGCACTTTACCTTGTCAGCCTTTTTATTGAGGGTCGACTTTTTAGCTTTAGCTTCGGAGACCATTGACGATAGATCAATGTTCACCGAGCAAAGCTGACATTTCGCGCCCAATCTCAATTCTATTTCATCAGTCTGCAGGATTTCCTCGACTCTACATCACATTTCGCCTGGATAACAATGGCATCGCAGCATTAACCAATCTGCACCGTACCATCCCGTCTTCGGTCGCTTGCTGTGCATTGTTGCGTACCCTCGTACATTCTCATCGGTTTTGCCCAGGCTCACCATCATCTCTCAGATTATCACTGTTCTGTGCAATATCCCTCGAGCACTAGAAACCGGCGTCATCACCCAGTGACATCACGAAATGGGCCGGGCTCCAACCGAGATAGTGTGACTCTTTACATGCGTGCGATGATATCCGCCACATCCAGGTCGGCTCAGCATAGTGCCCGCTGACGCCTTCATCACTCCTCCAGGTCATCAACTGGAACATCGGCAACCTGATGGCAGTGCTGAACGAGGTGGCCGGCTGGGTGGAGTGGGCACGTGACACGGCCGCCTACTGCTTCTACACCTGGCTGGGTCTCGTCATCATAGCCGTCGAGTACTGGTACTACGCCGTCTTCAAAGTAAGTCAGCTGGCGACAGCGCTGACCATGGTCTGCCTGTGGCTGCCCGTGGTGGGCTGGGTGCTGGCATCGATCACCCTCTTCATGTACTTCTGGGGCACGCCACCCGATTACGTGGAGTCCTGAACGGCCGCGTGGCTCAAGTGCACCCTGTGATAAAGGTGGCGACCGTCATCCGCCTGTCGCATAGGTACCCACTCCGGCGCCGCTCGCGGCACGGGTACCGACTGTGGTGGCATCTGTGGTTTACGTACCGACTGTTGTGCCATCTGTGGTGTGCATACCAACTTTGGCACCGCTTGTGGTGTAGGTCCCGACGGCGCACCGTCTGTACTATAGTACCGTTTAGGACACTGATCGCGGTATGTGTAGCGACTGTAGCGCCATCTGTTGTAGATGTGCTGACTTAGCGCTACTTGGATTGTACACATCGACGATGGCGCCCGTGACGCCTCTTGCTATGGTATGAAGGACGTCGCGCACGGTGAAGTTACCGACTGGCTGTGGACAGGTTGTGGTTTGCAGTGTGCTTGCGGTGGTATCTCATCTCATCACCCATCGTATTGTCGCGCACTGCTGAATGCATTCTTAAAGCTGGATAGGACTCAAATGTTTTGCATATCTGCTGTAATGGGAAATGTTTACCACATACGCAGTGTTTATTGCTTAGCAACCAAAGTCCGCTCTCGTTTATTTGCGGTAAGGGCAAGAGATTTGCTGCTCCTTGTATTTTGGCTGGTAGGGGGCGAAAGGCATGACATCTTCAGCTTACATGTGTGTTTTATATATGTAGTAGCTAGAGAAACTCATGTGTAATGTCGCATGCGGCCAATTTTATCGTTTTCGTTTCCAACGAATAACATGCAACAACTTTTTACATTCGTCTTTTTATCGTGACGAGAAACTCATAACAAATGCGCTGCTGTGAAACCTAGCTAATTTGGCGCGGTCTTCCTAAGAGACACATGTAAAAATCGCTGACCTTGTCCTCCGTTCGACGCCGACGCACACGTACGGAACACAGACCCGGCTCAGCCCACCCTCTCTGAGATAACGCTGAGGCAGGACTTCAACTTCAACCATGAAAATGAAGCAGGTCAAGTTACGGGACACGTACGGAACACAGACCCAGCTCAGCCCACCCGCTCTGAGATAACGTTGGGGCAGGGACTTCAACTTCAACCATGAAAATGAAGCAGGTCAAGTTGTGGGAGAGTAACAGCGTCAAGTACGCTCGAGTGGTCTTTTCGCTCAGCTGCATCTATACATATTGTAAAACTGCATCCGCGCTTAGACAGAAGCCTGTTGTACATATCGCTGACGATGTAGCGGCAAATAGAAGGGTTAAGCTTTATGGCGGGTGATGTCTTGCTTGAGCAATGCAAGCAAAGCATCGAATCGGAGACTATGCGTTATCTGAAGCTTGAAATGCAAGGATTGGAGGCGACCGGATGACTGGTGGCGATGGTGTGGCGGCTGATGGAGTGGGGGGGGGGGGGGGTCTTTCCCGCCCCGGCCTCTCTCGGGTGTCTTACCCCTCGGATCGGAGACACCAGATGTGCGTCGCCGTCCCGGGCCAGTCGGCACCGGATGCTAATGCAGAAAACAAGTTTCGCCACCGTCTCTGAACATGGCACGGTAGATAAAACTGGTGAGCGACTCGGCCCCGGTGAAATTATGAATGACCATTGACACGGCCGTTTCCGTGAAAGGCGCTACGCCTCCAGCTTCGGCCAGGCACCCTGCCGTGCGGACTGCTCTGGACAGCCTGCCCGAACAGGTGCGCGTTCAAGCCACCGAAGCCCAAGAGCGCGAGGAGCGGCTGGCGGAGACATTCGCGCAGGCCATGCAGAGGCTACAGAGCCTGCAGCTGCACCCACCTGGTCCACCATCCGAGCAGGATGCGCCAGGCGCCTCGACACCTGCCTCGGCGGCCAAGCGCGGACGGCTTCTGACTCCGCGTCGGCCAAGCCACGGATCCCACCCTCGTCCCACCGCCCCTGACGGCCGACGCCAGCCAGGCCGCGGATGTCTGGCTCCGTCCCGCCGCTCCTGAAGGTCCACGCCAGCCAAGCCACGGATGTCTGGCCCCGTCCCTCCGCTCCTGACGGCCCACGCCAGTCAAGCCACGGATGTCTGGCCCCGTCCCGTCGCTCCTGACGGCCCACGCCAGCCAAGCCACGGATACCCGCCCCCGTCCCGCCGCTCCTGACTGCCCACGCCAGCCAAGCCACAGATGTCTGACTCCGTCCCGCCGCTTCTGACGGCCCACGCCAGCCAAGCCACGGATATCCGCCGTCCCTTCGCTCCTGATGGCCCACGCCAGTCAAGCTACGGATGTCTGGCCCCGTCCCGCCGCTTCTGACGGCCCACGCCAGCCAAGCCACGGATGTCTGGCCCCGTCCCGTCGCTCCTGACAGCCCACGCCAGCCTGCTGGAGTTCACGACTTAGGAAGCCAAAGTCCAGGGCTTCGTCAAGCCCACCAAGCTCAGTCTTCTGCCCGTCAACGAGCCCGCATCTCGCTGTACAGCCTGCTGGACGACGGGTGGGTGCGGACTGCCACGTTCAGCCTGGACCTTCCGGCAAACAGCGACGTCCAGGCTGTGATCACGGCCATAGCAAGCCATCCCAGCCGTCAGCGCTGCGTGCTACTGGACAGGCGGGGGTTCTATATGCACCAGTAAGCCAATAGCAATCACTGTTGACTTTTCACCAGTCTGCAAAGGCCATTCAGCCAGCAAAGTTTTGCAGCCTGTGCCCTCATTGTGTTGGCACGCTTACACCGTGACCGGCTTGTCGTGGGCGTGCGCGACGAAGAGACGATGCACGCTCTCCTCAGTGAGCTCGAGCTGAGGCTGCTGCAGTGCGAAGACATCTGTCAGGCGTGTGAAGACTCTTAGCTGGACTGTGAGGCCATGCTGCGGGGAGGCCTCATCTAATCCGTGTCGGCTTTTCGTGGCGCGCGCAGTCAGTGAGCTCCGAGAGAGCCCCATCTAAGCTCTGTGGAAGATGCGGCGGCGACTGGCACACACCCGAGCAGCTTCAGTCATGCCCAGCCCGGCGCTACAGCTGTTAGAAGTGCGACCAGCGCGGTTACGTCGAGCAGCTGTTCCGTCGCAACTCCCCGGTGGCCGACGGCACCAGACCAGCACCACGCGGAGTCGCAGTGCCCGAAAGAGCGGTTATACACAGCAGTCCATGCGCTGTCCGAGCCCCGGTCAGATGTTAGCCTCGGGCAGACGCCTACAGAGCGTCTCGGCCCGGCCGGCACCACGCGTGCACGCCCGGGCGGCCCTCGGCCAGGTCCACGGCTAGCTGCCGTGGGCGCCGGACTCGGCCGCTCAGTTCAGTGATCGGACCGAAGGCGGCTACGCGACTCGGCGTCGACATCAGAGGCTTGTCGTCCACTGCCGACCGGATTTCGCCGCCGGCGCTCATCCGTTGGCCGGCCTCGGCACGTTCTGGTGCGACCTGCAGCTCGGCGCGAAGTCCACGTTTACTCGGACCGTGGTCGCCAACGACTTCGACAGAAGCACCCTTCTGTCGTGGACAGACTGTGTTGCGCTGGCCATCCTGCCCGCAGGATTCCCGCAACAAATCTAGAGTGTTTATAGCCCGCTTCATCACGGCGGGGGCTATGGACCAGCCCGTGCTTCGTCGCCGCCCGTCTTCGTCGGCACCAGGTCGTCCGACACCTTGTTGGCCCAGGCGCCTGACGCGGCCGGCCCGGGCGCGTCGCCGCCCGTAGCCACCGGGGCCGAATCGTTCCTCGCCGCGCCCGCTCAGCAGGCCACCACTTCGCCGACGCGGACGGCTCGCACGGTCGACCCGCGTGCGCCGCTGCGTCCCACGTGGCCGGCAGACGGTCCCGACCCTTCTCCGGAGATCCGGGCCGAACAGCTGGCGACCCTATAGGCCGTGCTTCCGGTGGCACCGTTCGGGGAACAGCAGGCGGTCCCATACTGGTCGAGCTGACTGCCGACACGCAGCCATGCGTCGCGACAGCCGGCTGCGTCATACCCCATGCATGACGGAAAATGAAACCAAAAGCCAGATGGACGACCTGGCCGATAAAGGGATAATCGTCCAGGTGACTCCACGTACCCCACGGACCGCTACCACTCCATGATGCTGGTCACTAACCGTCCAGCCGCCGACACCGATGCTGGGCTTTCGGTTCGCCTGTGTGTGGGCCTAACAATGTTTAACTGATTTGTATGCAGAGGTGCCCATCCGGTATGCACTTCACATGATGCCGTGTCTGGGATCATCAGAGTGTCGCGGTACTTCACCAAGATGGACGTCAAATCCGGCCACTTTCAGATACTTGTCGCTAACGAGGACCAAATCTAGAACAACGCAAGATTGTGAATGGGGTCCTCGCGCGCAACTAGACGTACGTCCCTCATCTGCAGCAGGTCACCGAGATCCTGCAACGCTGCGGTGCCCACGGAATCACTCTGAACCCAGAGAAGATGGTGTTCACGGAATGAATTACTGCGGCTTCACCACCGAAAATGCGGCTTTACCCCGGACCAGTGCAAGCTGGGTGTTTGCTGACTTCCCGGCGCTAGCAAGCATCACTGGCCTGAGGAGTGCCTTCGCGGTTTGGCCAACGAGCTCGGAGCCTTCTCGGCTCAAACGGGCAAAGCAGCGGAGCTCCTTCGTGACCTGCTCAAGCTGGCCCGCGTATGGGAGTGGACTGTCGTCCGTGATCAGGCCCTCGCAGACGTGAAACACACGCTCGTCAAGCCCCCGGTCCTGGCCTTCTTCGATCCGACGATGCCAATGGCACCACACACAGATGCAGTGCGGCTCGCAGCGCTCCGGCTTGCTCTGTTCCAGTTTCACGGCTCTGGGTGAAAGCTAGTGCTATGAGGGTCTCGGTTCTTGTCGGGCATAGAGTCCAGGTACGCGGCTATTGAACTGGAGCTCCTCACCAATAGGTAGAGTGTACGCAAAGTCCGGTAGTAGCCGACTGCCGCCGAAAGGCCACCGCGCGTGCACTGGCTCGCGCGCTGCACGATATCTTCGCGAGCACTTGTGTTCTGAGCGTGATCCGCAGTGACGGCAGGCCTCAGTACTCGCCATACGTCACGCGTGACTTCCTTTCCGGCGGTGGGGCGTCACCCAAGAGATGCCTACGCCGCACTACCACCGGCGCAATGAGCACGCTGAGGCGGAAGTCAAAGCCGTCAAACAGCTCATCCAAAAGAGCATGGCGTCAGGCGACCTCGACACTAACGCGTATACCCCGAGCGTTCTCGAGCTGCGAAATGCCCCGTGAGGTGGCGGCCGGTGCCCCGCTCGGGTCGTGTACGGACATCCCCCCCTGCGCTCGGCCGTCCTACCCCCTGCGCTTGGCTGTCCGGCCACGCCACAGTGTACGGACACCACCCTCTGCGCTCGGCCGTCCGGCCACGCCACCGCACGTTTTTCCGGCGGTGGCAGGCTGCTGACGGCTGCAATGAGCATGCCACCAACACCGCGGCGGCGGCTCAGGAGCGCTTTGATCAGGGCGTCCAGCCACTGTGTTCTCTCCGGAGCGGACCGCACGTGTCGATGCAGGAGCGCCGGACGGGTCTCTGGGACCGGCGTGAAGTCATTGTCACCGTGGGTTGTTGGCGCCTCTGCTCAGTTCAGCTCCCCAGCGGCCACATTTTGCGGCGCAGTCTCTATTTCCTGCGCCCCTGCCGCCCCACGGCCCCAGCTACAACCGAGAGACAGCAGAGGCCCCTCCCCCTCAGACCCTCTTCCGACCTTGTCCTTCACCGGTCGTCCCTCCCATGGCACAGGACGCCGGGCCGGTGGCGGCGCGCCACGCGCCCCAACCTGACAGAGCCATTCCGAGCCGCCAAGCCACAGTGCCGTCCGCTGCAGCGGGTCATGGTGCTCCCACGTGCCGCCTCCTACGGATGGGCCACCAGGGCTGTTCTGATGTTTAGTTCTAAGACATGCTTGTCTTAGGCGTCTGGGGAGAGGGAAGAGGAAGGAACGGTTGTGATGTCGCGGCTGGAAGAGTGAGGAGCGTCGTCCCCACTCTCGCTTCTCCCGCGTGTCTTACCCTCGGGACAGGGACACCAGATGTACGTCTCCGTTCTGGGCCAGTCGTTGCCTGGTGCTGGTACAACACGCCCCGCCACTGCCTCTGAGCTTTACAGCGGCTGGGTGCTTTGACATCGCACGAATGTATGAATGTTCAGGAATCTTCGGAGTGGTAATGCTAAGTAAGTTGCTCTTCGTCGTCACTGACACTGCGAGGGCGACAAGTTGGGACGGTGGTGACTGACCAACGCGCTGTTTCTGCAGGTAACTGGACTGGAACGCAGTCTGATGTCGTTGGTCAGGTCACTTCGTGACTACATCGAAAATGGGGATGGAGCCATCGCCAAACTGCTGAGCTCGCTGAGCCAGTCTCCGATGGCACAGTGGCTGGTAAGCGGGCGATGCCACTCTCAAAGCCTACAAAGCCTTCAGTTACGTGATTTGAGGGGAACAGTCCTGCCCTAAGAACCAATCATGATTAAAATTGAAAGCGTCAGTGGTTCATCAGCAGCAGCCGCGGCGTATGCAAACCCATTCTTGCCAAATCACAGAGCATTGACGATGCACTCGTAATTCAGCTCCGAGCGTTCGTTAGCGCCGCGTGTTACACCGAACGCAGCGTCGCCGCCTGTGAGCCCGCTGCCGGGTCTGTAGTCCGACGACGGTTCTGTCCCGTCACCCGCAGGCCGACCAGCTGGCCAACTCTGAGGTGGGCCTGGTCCTGCTGCTGAAGAGCCTGTGGAACGGCCTGGACGAGCGTGAGGACCTGAAGCAGCCGCGGCGTGCCGGAGGTCGGGGCGTGCGCCTGGCATTGCCGGAGGGGGCGGTGGCGGGGCCGGTGGCCCGCGACCAGCTGCTGCGGCGCGACCTCAGTCCGCAGCGAGCAGCGGCGGTGGCCGGCCCTTCCGCCTCCCACTGACGGCGGTACCAGCACAGCAGCGGACCGGACCAGACCAGACCGGACCGGACCAGACCGGACCGGACCGACCGCCGACTCCCGCCACACGCGGCGCCCGCCGTCCGGCCCTGCTCGGCCGACGCTGACGGCGGACCAGTCGACCTTGCCCAGCCACATGCAACAACGCACCTAGTTGCTGCCTTCTGTTGGACCATCCCAGCTTTCTGGTTAAAAAGCAGCCTGCAACCTAATTCTGTGCTGCTAAAATTGGCGACCAAAGTTGCAGAGAATCTAAGTGTAAGGTCGTATTCCATTGAGCTTCCCTAGTCTTATATAAACGCTCGTCGTATAACGTTGCCCGCCGCTTCTGGCATTACTATTATCAACGTTATGCTGTATGAATTGCGCTGCTGCTTTTGCTTTGCACGAGCCGTGCACCTCCAATCGTAGCATTCATTCGCACAACAAAGACACAGACTTGCTGATGCTGAAATGTGTCCTTGTAACCTACCGAATGATGAATGCATATGGAACCGCATCGCTACTCTGGTAGATGGTACTTGGGAACCTGTGTTTACATTGTGTTTAAACTCGCGGAATTTGACATCCGTTCTTTGCCTATTGATCAGCGATATGATGCTCGCGGTGCACTGCGTTTTACTGAAATAAATGGACAATGTTTCACAACGTGTTTGCTAATAAACCTTCAGGTATTTCATGACGCATCGCGAAGCTCCAGTTTAACGCTAAGTGCTTTACGAAAGCATGTACAATGGACTATGTTTCAACGCCAGACATCTTTGCGGCGTACCTAGCATTTTAGTTAGTGACTGCCAAGTTTTGATGCATGCAAAACACGGAAAGTTTCGACTTCAAAGTTGCCAGCTTTCACGGCTTTGCCACCGATCCGCAGTGTGGACTTGCAAGCTCTAGTGGTTTGGAATCCTTTCGCGACGTAGAGGTGCGACTGGCCAGCTTTCGTCGTTTGGTATCCTTCCACGGTGTGGAGACACAACAGGCCAGCTTTCGTGGCATAAGACCTCCTTGCTGATTGTACACTCGATGCTTTATTGAATAGCTCTTCTGCGACAAAGCCGGCTTTGGCTGCCGGTAAAAAGAAACCCTGCAGTAATGCGCTGGACTAGTTCGGCATCACTTAACGTGGCACGAGAAGACACACCACAGTCACCAAGAACCATTGTAATTTACTAAAATTTTGAAAAGGCTGACTAAATCCGTGACCAGCAATATGACGCTTCGGCCACGGCAGAGGCGATAGGCCAGCTGGCGGCTTGTCAATGGTTTGGCGTCCCAAGAAAATCGCCGGGCGGATGTCAACCAGGCATCGACGAACAAGATGAGCAACTGAGCTTTATAATGCGCTGAATTCCACATCGCAAGGTTGCCGCTGGATTTAAGTGTTGTGCGTAGCGTTTGCATGTGTGCTTATGCTGTACCTTTAGGCATTATTTATCATTAGTATTATCTATAATGTATTTAAGATTTGCATATACCTCATGCCGGTTATCATCAAGCGCACAAGATAAATGAACTGGGCGCACATAATCAACACGAAATAAATCTGGCAATTAAAAAAAAAAACAGCAAAACAAAGACAACAACCGGCATCAAACACCTACACGCATGATATCCTGTAAGGAGTTTCATGAGTGAATTCAGCGAGAACAGTCAATGCAAATAACCTATTCAAAAGGCGTTCAAGAAGAACGTATTTGCAGCCCACATCGGACACGCTACATTGGGCAACCTAGCTAGCTGCATGCATGCTTATCTTTCGACCTCAGTGGGCATGTTCCATGAAGTCAGGAAGCGCAGCCCTGCACGCACCACGAGCAGCAGGCGGATTTCGCCCACTCTCTTCCGGGTTTTAGCTAGGCTCTCCACAACGTTCAGAGCAGACCATTGAAATGCTCTTACTTTTTCAGGATCTTTCATTTTTTCCGTATTGCGTAAACCAAACCGGGATATGTTTGAGTAAAGGCGACTCTAAGGTCCGGTATTTGGAAAAACTTCAGTGATATTTGGCGACCATGCCTGGAAGGTAATGTTCTGGTGATTATACAAACTGCTGCGCTAACAGGAGTGGCATAACACGTCTGGCGAATAACGCAGCTGGGATATCGCACCACGAATAGAGCGTCAATACGAAAATAGCACTCCCGTATCTCCAACTTTGACATCACCTCTTCTTTGATCTGTGATGTTTGGTTGGATCCAGCCTGCGATTTTTGAGATAAAGTCCCTCCTTGTCTTAAGTCGGCTATACAATTATACTTACAGTGGCCTGTATATTTCATAAACTGATGCAACCGGCGCCAATAAGGACCCATGTAATGAGGGAGTCTCGTGATACCAGTCTGCCACCCCCCCCCCCCCCCCCCTCCAGTGACGGGTGTTACCGTGCCGTGCCGCACACGACGGTGCTCCGCAGGATGCCTCGGCGCCGCTGCCCTCAGGCAAGGCTGCCTCCCCGCTGTCTCATGGTGCGGTATGGTACCGCCGCCGCTGCCCTCAGGCAAGGCTGCCTCCCCGCTGTCTCATGGTGCGGTATGGTACCGCCGCCGCTGCCCTCAGGCAAGGCTGCCCTCCCGCCGTCTCATTATGCGGTGTGTACCGCGCCGCTGCCTCAGGCAAGGCCGCCCGCCTCCGCTGGTATCAGAGCTCTCCCGCGTCTATGTGTGGTACGCGCGCTGCCCTCAGGAAGGCTGCCTCCCCGCTTGTCTCATGGTGCGGTATGGTACCGCGCCGCTGCTCTCAGGCAAGGCTCCCTCCCCGCGTGTCTCATGATGCGGTGTGGTACCGCGCCTCTGCCCTCAGGCAAGGCTGCCTCCCCGCTGTCTCATGTGCGGTTTGGTACCGCGCCGCTGCCCTCAGGCAAGGCTGCCTCCCCGCTTCTCATGTGCGGTATGTACGCGCCGCTGCCCTCAGCAAGGGTCCCGCATGTGATGCGTTGGTACGCGCCGTGCCTATGCCTCATGGCAACGGCCGCTGCCCTCGGCCCGTGTATCATGATGCGGATGTACCGCCTCTGCTCAGCAGCCGTCTCCCGCTGTCTCAGATGCGTGTGCATCTGCTGTCTCTAAGCCTTTGCCAGTGCTAACATGTTATAGCACCGGGACCACTGTGCATGCCCACAGAAGCGGCACAAAACACATCTTGCGCATTGTTGGGGTGGTTCCATTGACCTAAATTGCAAGAAAAAAAATACCCACCAATTTAAGAGAGTGCTTTTTTGTCAGACTTGTCGTTCTGATATAATCATAAAATGTTACAACATGTTAAAATAACACGCTGTAAAACATTAAACATGTCATTATAAAACGTCATAAACATTATATTTCAGCGTCAAGCACGTCACTGCGATTATGCAAGAAGTAGTAGAACGCATGGTGTGTGTGTGTGTGTGTGTGTGTGTGTGTGTGTGTGTGTGTGTGTGTGTGTGTGTGTGTTGTGTGTGTGTGTGTTGTGTGTGTGTGTGTGTGTGTGTGTGTGTGTGTGTGTGTGTGTGTGTGTGTGTGTGTGTGTGTCGTAAGCGTTTTAGTGCGATCCGACATTTCAGGATAGATATCAGGCGTTTTATGTAATGCAGACATGTCATGCGATATTCGTAGCATACGTTTCTTACGCTATCTGAATGCAGAGCTTTATTGCTTTAAGCTTTATCTGAAATACCCACGACGTTGGAGGGGTTTTCTGTCATTATTAACATAACGTTATTTACCAGACGAGTACGCGCCACTTTTTTGCATCTACAAAATATCAAATGCGCATGGGGTGTCGTCGGTAAAACTGGACTAAGCCTGGCAAATGATGGTTTGTGTAGCCGTTTGGGTGAGATGGTCAATTGGCACATTGTGCGCTGTGCTTTCTCTTGATGTGATAGAACTGTTTGCATTCCTGAAGTGGGAACCATGCGTTTCTCAGCCATCACTGATACACAATCACCTTTAAATTTATATTTACTTGATATAAGTAATAACCGGTACCTTCTGATAAATTGAAGGTCGGTCATTTTTAACAGGGGCCTCATATTATTTAGGAGTCCGTTTGCACATATTATGCTATTTTTACCAAGTTACCTAATATTTTTATCCGTATAGTTACACTCGTTCCGGCAACCGTTGCCGGCTGGATGCGACGCCCGACTCCAGTACGTAGCAGTCTCAGGGTCTGAGACCCGGAGGCGGCTGACTGGTTGTCCTGGCAGACACCAGGGGGCAGGAGGCGAGGGTTCTTCTCTATTTTAAGGCGTGGACGTATCAAGGAATTGGGTGGCACCTAAAATATTCCATGGACATGCTTAAACAGAATTATATCTCCATCTGCGAAGTAGTGCAGTCATATTTGGCTCACTCCGCAAACCGTCGTAGAAAAAACAGACTGCCAATGTATTTTTGAAAAAAAAATGTACTCATATCGTGTCCAAATGCCAACAACGACCAAAGACAATAACGGAGCGTGCACCACGCATGAATCTGGTAACCGCCCTTACGAAATCTTTTCAAAAGCGCAACTTTTTCAACAAGTTTACCAGTGTGTGGCCAACAGCCTTTGCCGTTCCTCGCTGTCTTCTTGCTGACATAGGGGAAATCGTGGCATCTAGACAAGCACATTGCACGCACTTTGGAATTCTTGCAGCGCATGCCGCTGCACTTTTCCCCGCCCGACTTACGAGCATGGGAAACCCTTGTCACGGACTTTTTCTCGGAGAATTATACCTTTATTGGATAGATCGAAGTCCAGAGCTACCACTTGAAAGCAGGCAAGGGATTCTCACCCTTGTGTGGCGTATTTTCCACACGAAGGAACTACCATAAAAGCTTGTTCTGTATCCATATCATTGCACATGTGCATGCCGTTATTACGGAGCTCATTCCGAAACTGGAGCCAAAGATTTCCGGACCTGCAAAATCAAAATCAAAATATTTCACAGAAGATCACGCGATTTAGTACAAAGACAAATCGCATAAACCGCAATTTCCTAAGATTCTGTAATCGCCATGATTTCCATTCCTTGCATATGGCCGGGAAATTCTAATTTTAAAATATTTTTGGGACAAAGCAATTTGGAAATAATTGCCTATCGATCCACCTTGGTACTGTCAAAAACGTGACACCAATGTCGGATGAATTAATACCTCACATCTGTTTATGGGTACAATGCTTGTTTCCGTGTATTTTCCCCACCCCCACCCGCAGCCTGTTCAAAGTTCTTTAAAATTTTATTTTGCGAATGAAAATGTTCAGGGAAATCAATCATCATTTGGGTTTGCATAATCGGCCCAGCAATTCCTGAGTTCTAAGGAGAGGGGAGGGACCAGATCCGCCACCTGCCCGGAATAGGGTCAACAGGAAGCAGGCCCGAAACAGGATCTCATAGCAATCTGAAATAGCAATCCCTTACTAAATTTGGTTAATTGGATACAGAATGAATATAATTTGCGTTAATACCAGCCTCCCCTACGTCTATAGTTTCGGCAGTCGTTAACTTCAGATCCTCGTTCTGCCTTAGAAATTAAGTTACGAAAATTCTTCTCAGCATTTGCGTTTAAGGGATTCAGGTCACCCAAAACCAGCTAATGTGCCTCGCAACGAGCACTAAAACCACACTGGGATGAGAAAAAAACTCACCAAAAGGTGGTAGTAAGAGGAAGAGACTGCATCAAATCCAAATTTCCCCGGGGCTTGCAGCTGCTTGTTTGAAATATCCAGCTCCAGATCGTGTGGCATACGGACAGCATGGGAGGCAGGGTCAGTGTTCACTGCTCCCACCAGCCATGTTCTTTTGAGGACTCCTAACCCAGCACCGCCCAAAAAAGACATCGTGTTACTATTCTCTTTAAAACAATTTTGTACAAGTCCCCGTCAGACATGTTCATCTTGAACCACGATGAAAGAAAGCATCGTCGTGGCATTTGCACGAGGGTTGGGCAGAAAAACGAAAAAAGTCGACGAAATCGGCAATCGTGCGGCACAACTATTTACACAAGGCCTTGGTTGATATTGACTTGGCGCAAGCTGGAGATACTCTGGCAATACATATCCGTATTCAAGCTCTTTCACTTAATGCCTAATGTCTCTCAGTGGTAGTTTCATCATGATGCGATCATCTTGACAAACTAGTCGCATTGTAATTTACAGGAATGCTCTTAACTGTATATCAGTTTGATTGAGCCGATGCGACCATGCCGATGAACAACTCATTTCCACCTATTCAGGAGCGATCGAGCAGCGTGGCTGGCAGCGATCTATCTGGTGAGATGACAGTGGATCAGTTCTTGTCCAAATATTCCCAACTCTCCGCTGGGAAGGCCGAAGAAATCTCGCACACGAGAAACTCTTCTCCTATACCGACGGCACGGACCAGCAGCCTTCGTCGCACATCCATTCGCCGCCACCTCTCAGCCAGCAAGGCCACAGTTAACGACAGACTATCAACGAATGAAGCGCTCACCGAGCCGGCCAGACCGTACAGCCGCTCGGAGCAGGCGCTGATGCGGACCGAGCGCAGCTCTGTCCTGGGGGATGATTTGCCGCCGGTGGCCGAGAGCGGCGAGAGCATGTCGAACGGCGACTCGGACCGGTCGTCCGGCGAGCGCGGAGCCGGCAAGTTCCAGCAGTCTCCCAGTCCCGACAACCGACATGGCACCAGGGAACCGCAGCCGCGCCGCAAGAGTCTGCTGGAGCGCTGGGAGGAGGTGCAAGGTCTGGAGCGGATCTTGCCGCGGAGCGGCCACCTGGAGCCGCCGCGACTCGCCAGCGGGAGTGAGAGCGGACATTCTGTGCCACCGGACGAGGGCTCCAGCTCGGACTCGGAGTTCGAGGATGACGCATACCCGTACCACCCGCGGGTGAACACGCGTGGCAGCAGTCAGGAGACCGGCTTCGAGCCAACACCCGTCGATGAGGCCACGCTACGGCCGCACAGCGGCGTCGACTCACTGGCCACGTCTCGGGAGGCAGACGGCCGGCGCGCGCACTCCAGCAGCGGCACGGAGGCGTCCTCAGTGCGCAGCGACGTCTCCGAAGGCGCCGCCGCCGCCGGCCCAGCCGCCGGCCGCTCTCTCTTCGACAGCGGTAACGTGGAGACCATCGACGACGTCATCGAGGCCATGTTGTCCGCTAAGCCGCCGAAGAAGGCGAAGTCTCCGCGCGCGGCCAGGAGACGGAGCGCGGACGGTGCCGACTGGGACCAGGTGGACCGATCCTCGCGGCCAGTCCTGGACAAGGCCAAGTTCCCCGAGCTTGCGCAGATGAAGGCACAGACCGTAACCAACGAGTACGAGCGGTTCGGCACGACCAAGGGTCCCGCCTCTGCCTCGCACACGAGCGTTATGGAGCGCCTGTCGCAAATCCTGTCGACGCACCGGCTGCGGAGCGGCGCGGTGCAGGCGGCGCCACACCCCTCACACGGCTGTCCGGCCCAGCCGGCGCCGGGTCGCACAGCCGGCGACTCCCGTTCACCGCGGTGCCTCACCCTCCGGCCGGCGGCGGCGTACGGCTGTCATCCGAGCACGCCCGATCGTCCGCCGTCCGCCCGCGGCCCGGCCGACCGTCCGGCGCCCGGTTCCGACGCCCGGCCGACGCCGGCGCTGGCGACCGCGCCAGCGTCAGCTTCAGCCAGCAACGCCAGTTCGTCGGCACTCGGCTCGTCGGCCGGCACGTCAGCTAGTATGGAGCTCATCCCGTGCGAAGAAAGCCCATCATCGGCGGCCAGCGTCAACCGAAGCCGGGCGACGCCGGCGGCGTTCCTCGGCGCCGGCACTGACTCGGGCCGCTCGTCAACCGACTCGCAGCGGCACTCGGGCGCGTCCGTGGCGCCCGAGGGTGCCACACGCACCGCGTGCGTGTCCGCCAGGCTCGGCTCGGCCACCTCCTGCCGCCAGGCTACGGCAGTCGACGTCACCGATGACGGCCGGACGCTGTCGGGTCACAGGTCAGTTGTCGGAGGCCACGGCCTAAAATGCATCACAATGTTGGCACAGCTGTTGAATGTTGGGGCAAGCGTTGCTCTGATTCGCTACTCAATTACATGTCAACGGAAAGCGGGTACCAACGCACATTGACCATGTCTCTTCCCGGCCTTCACTTATCTGCGTCATACTCCAATTATGGGCGGCCATTGATGTTTCCCATGTTATACACATAAACGACGATATTTCCAGCAGGAGGGCCTAGATTTGTCTCAAACAGGTTGGTCTCTGAACAGGTCGGCGGATGAAAGCCAGGGTCTAGTCGACCCCACGTTGACCCAAAAGCTCCTGTGGCGGAAAGTCCTCAAATTGACGGCGATATCGGCCACGGCATTGATCGTCACTGCAGGCATGATCTTACTAGGTAAGCCAAAGAACATATGACTTATTCGATATACACAGTCCTCCTCGTGGCCTTTGAATACAAGACCATTGCAGCAGGAAGACGTCCTAAAACATTAGCCGCGTAAGTGGAAGCCCTTGCCCTCTCTGAACGATCTGTGCCTACAGCCAGTAAAATGAAAGCATATTTCCAACCTCACCTAGGGATGCCACAAAGAAACAACCACTTATCAATTCAGCCCACGCGCACCAGGCAGCCTTGGACACATTTAGATGTCTGCGTGTTGAAGGAGGATTCAGCTACGACTCGCGCTTTCCATCTACAACACGCACCTCTTATCTGCGACACGCGCCTTCCGTCTGCGACACGCACCTCTGATCTACGACTCGCGCCTTCTATTTATGACACGCACCTATTATCTACGACTCGCGCCTTCTATTTACGACACGCACCTCTTATCTACGACTCGCGCCTTCTATTTACGACACGCACCTCTTATCTACGACTCGCGCCTTCTATTTACGACACGCACTCCTTATCTACGACTCGCACCTTCTATTTACGACACGCACCCTCTTATCTACGGCTCGCGCCTTCTATTTACGACACGCACCTCTTATCTACGACTCGCGCCTTCTATTTACGACATGCACCTCTTATCTACGACACGCACCTTCCATCTATGACACGCACCTCTTATCTACGACTCGCGCTTCCCATATTTGCTCCGGTAATTCATTTTCTGCTAACAATTATGGGTTTCAGACGTAGGGATCACCACACCTGCAGCATAGACAACCGACACAGATGGCAGGGGTGGTGCCGAGCTACTTGCTGCCGTGCACACGTGCCGCTCCACCTGCAGCGCGGTTGACTGACTGGTTGACTGGGCGTCAGGTGTAGCTCGCACTTGATGAACAGACTGCCACTCCACTCACACCACCCCCCTCACTCCAGCTGACAGCGCGTCCGGCTGTGCTGCGCCCCCGTGGACGCCATCGGATGGTCAGCCAACAAAAGATGGTCTTTTTTTGCTCATGTGCATTTGGGGCTCAGACAACCATCAACGGTGGGGTCATTGGCCCAGTATTTTCTTCTTTTTTCATGTGCATTTGGGGCTCAGAGAACCATTAACGGCGGGGTCATTGGCCCAGTATTTTCTTCTTTGCTCATGTGCATTTGGGGCTCAGACAACCATTAACGGCGCAGTCATAGGCCCAGTATTTTCTTATTCGCTCATGTGCATTTGGGGCTCAGAAAACCATTAACGGTCGGGGTTATTCAGAGCCATTATTGGGCCTCAGCCTCTCCAGAGTTCCACAAAGTGACACTCCTGGTGATGGTTCAGGTAGACAGTAAAAGAAGCGTGACGGCGGATGGATGACACTGGGTATTCGAAGTCAACTGCACGACTCGGTCAGCTGTGCGAGACACCAGGGGTGGACTGGTGTTATCGGAGTTAAGTCCACAGAGAAGGGATTTTCTCAATTTATTCTAAAATTAAGTGCTAGTGATATTCACACTCTGGCTTTCGTTTCTTAACACAAATCTGTGACTGGTCGTTCCCAAGCGAAACTATTCCACCGTGATGTTTTCCCTCTCCAAAGACGTTATAGAATAGCTAGATACAAACAGATATGTGAGACTGGTTTGGCGAAACGTTTGCTCTTACCGATATGAACTTTTCGCGGGAGAACCAGCAGGGCTCTAACAAATGCATGCGAAGTACAAGATGCATTTACCGATTTAATTGGCGAATAACTTCCATTTCAATAAAGCGCATCAAAGGGTGAATTGTGGCACGAGAACACCAAATCTGAGGTCCATATTTAATGCCACCTGATATTCGTGGTCAAAATTGAGTTCGAATGACAGCGAACCCACATCACCACAGAAGCTGCCAACCGATTTCGAATTTTAAGCATCTGAATATTCAGCAGCACATGAATTGCCGTCCACCACAACGCCTTAACCTATCAAAATCACCCTTTCTTTTTATTTTTAAAATTTGATCCGAGCTCTTTGAATGGATGGATTTCTGGTATCAGCGCTCGCGCTAAGCAGTGCTTGTTGTGTGAGCCCCAGTGTCCTAGAATTGCCGACTTTGGGTGTAAAGCAACACCCTATGAGGAGCAATTTTTCACTCCTTTTCCCAATGTTATATGTGCATTTTTCACTCCTTCCTAAAATTGTCTAACCGCACATACTGAGCCTATATGTTCTTCTCATGTTTTTAAGATATCATCAAAGTCCTAGCCCACTTGAAACCACTAAGCATAAAGGGCTCCACTAAGCAAGGCTCCACAGACCCTGGACACCTATGGCCACATTCTGCCTCATCTACATCTTAATCATGCCTATATGCACAGAGCAAGGGCAGTAGTTACCTCCAAGCCCGGGAGTTCCACCGACTCAATCCGGTTGCGCTTGATCTTGGTTTGTGTACAAAATACTATCAACCTGTACAGCTGTGTGCCAAATGCAGGGTTTTCATGCATTCCTATTTTTTGGGGTCATACCGTGCAAGCACCACGCAGGGCCTGGTAGAGAATTTTACTCCACGCGATCTTTTAATCCAAAGAGACTTGGCTACTAAATTGCACCGCTCACGAAATGTGGGCGTGAAAAAACTCAAGAAAGGTCTTCTAAATGAAGTTCAAAGGCAAAATCTCACCACTTGAGCACTCATTTTGACAGATTTTTAGTCAAGTGCCTTGATAAAACAATGTGGCCGAGCAACTCTAAGCCTTTGTGCTTATTCATCCCCTGCTGTTTTTCTTGGTCTAATGTAGAGGTGATACAAATACTTTAATCCTGCCTTGTTAATGATTTAAGTAGATGCGGTCTATAGCCCAAAATATAAACAAATTTCACTGAAAAATTATACAATTGCAAACTTGTACATATTCAACACATATAGGGGGTTTATTCGCCAGCCGCCCAAACACGTTTCGTATGCACCCACGAGCGAACAATTCATAACAAATGAAGGAGACAATTTGAAGGAAATAAATTAGGTGTAATGGAAGTTTTGCCTAATTAAACATCTGTTTTGATGCTTTTTTGGTTCATCGCGGGGCTCAGCAATGATAAATTGAAGCCGATCGAGCTTCAATGCCTCACCATGTTAAAATATTTTGCAGCCCGAAGGTTTTGGACAGAACTGGCGCGGCCGATCCAGTAGTGTTTACCATCGAAATTCCGCCCAGCGAAGCTTTATTTTCCTCATGGGTGTAGCGCAGGGGTTATCTTTCTCATTTAGCATTTTAATGTTGTATGTTGGTGGGTATGACGGACAATTATATTTTATGTTTGTGTTGGATGGTCTTATTTGTCAGCAATCCACGCGAAAGGTACTGGCTTTATTCGGGAGAGCAGAGAGAAGCCCGCCCGCCAGCAATTTTCCCTTGCGGGGCACCTATTTGCGAACTTGACCTGCTTTCAAATCATGATTTGTTACCAGGTTTGCCCATTTTCTGTTTTATATCCATCAAACCTTGTTTATGACGCAAATTTTGATTCCACAATACATGTAATGAAGCTATTTTTCCCGTACTTGTAAGCATTTGTCCCAAGTTTGTTGTAGTGGTCCCTCATGTCTGTCTCAACAAGATGTTGCGATGATATGTTGTGTGATGGTTTGCTGACTGGGCAAATGAATGTACTGTGGAATGAATAATATTTTTAGGCAAGAATACCCTAAGCTGCATAACTACATCAGTATAAGGTAGCTCTAGGTGGTCAGCAAATAGACCATCCCCTTTGTAATGTAAAGCCGAGATTTCAAGCTTTTGATGATTAAATATTGAAAGCCAAGCCTAAATTATTACCTTTGCTGCAGTTTAAAGGGCAGGGCAGCAAAACTGGTTCTGCCTGCCATCCTGAAGTTATACTACAGTTGTAGGACAGATTGTTTTGTTGAGCACCTTCTATTGCCCTTGACAGAGAGCAACCATGGCAGTCAGAATAACTTGTTAGGAGTGATGTAAATAATTTATACATAGGCCTGTCCTCTCAGTTGGCTGCTAGGTTTTGTTTCGTTTGGTGTCAACTTGTGGTGTCAACAAGCTGGTAGAAATTAATTGAACCAGAATGTGAGTTGATACTGGCTGAAAACAAGCTGTATTGTGATTTTATCACAAAGGCTGCTATCAGGAAATAAGTCAGATATGATAAGATGATGTTCAATACATGGACTACCCTAAGTTTGGTTCAGATGGCTACTTGCACAGAAAGAAACAATGGGAGTTTTACTGGATCATTAACTCACAAACGCTGCTGTTATATAAATGGGTTAGTCATGAAGAGATGAGGTAAAACTTCTCTAGGTTAGGCTTAATTACATTACTTTCATGGAAGTGATGGTAGGTATTTGAATTTTGTGAGAACCAGTGACATAATATTTCCTCATCCCATTCTAACAGAAGCCAAAAGTATGTCAGATGTTACTTGTAAGGTTTGGCAATGTGTTTATGTGCATGGGTTCAAGACTCTTGTTGTCTGAATGTTTTATGCTGGTTGAATTTCATCGCACATTCCTCATCTGCAAAGCTCAAAGCAATATATTAATAGGAAGCTTTTATGCCTTGACAGAATTAGGAAGGCATTCAAAATTTACTTTTAGGGTACGCACCAATCAGCTGAGGTTGTGGGGGGATATACAAGAAATGATGGAGCCCAAATATTTTTTTCAGGAAAGTGTCTTGAGTGGCTTCACAGCGGTTTCCACTTATGTGCCATCCACAGTCATATTACGCATAGCGCTGGTTGTGGCAGTAAGTGCTGTCATCTATAAAGATTCATCACCGCTTACTCGCTACTTTTACCGCTAGGTGGCAGAACTTATGGTGTGACCGGTCGACAGAACTCGGTAGCACGCGACCTCCTGTCATCCTTGATGAACTTGTTCAAAGTTCATGGAGTTTTTTGTGAATTTTTCACTCCTATATGTTTTATGCGTAATTTTCACTCCTCACCCTAGCTCAAAAGCGATTCTAGCTCCCTGGTGAGCCCTGACCCCCACCGTCCGATCGCGCAATCCCAGGCAACGGGCAGAATTAGTGGCGAAAGCTTTACGTGCCGCAATGCTCGGCACGGTTCGTCTGCGCTCTGAAGTCAACTGGCCTTTAGCGCGAACGTTGCCACCGGCCGCAGGCCATACCTGCCAAGGGCAAATAGCGAGCGCCCTAAAGTGACTCGAACCCATCCCGCCACGGAGGGTGGATCGGAAGGCAGGCGCTCTGA
>NW_023596576.1:2608715-2622027 GCF_011947565.3 Pollicipes pollicipes | reverse complement strand
AGCCGGAGCCGGAGCCGGAGCCGAGCCGGAGCCGGAGCCGTAGCCGGAGCCGGAGCCGGAGCCGGAGCCGAGCCGAGCCGGACCGGAGCCGGAGCCGGAGCCGGAGCCGGAGCCGGAGCCGGAGCCGAGCCGGAGCCGGAGCCGGAGCAGTGTGCAGGTGTATGGTCTGGTAAGCGTCTGGCGCGTCGTGTGACTTACGCAGCCGCGTGTGGCCGGCAGCGGGGGCCGAAGATAAGCGCGCCCTACCTCTGGGACCGGCACCACACGGCCCTGCCTCAGCAGTACCGAACGACGACGTGGTGAACGCTGTGGCGTTCAGTCCGGCTGACCCCGGCGTTCTGGTCACCGTCTCCGACGACTGCTACCGTCAAGGTCAGGCCGCCACTCCTTCAGGGTCACTCTTGGTCACTCCAGGTCACGGCGGGTTACTCTGGATCGCTTTAAGTTTACTCCGGGTAGGGCGGCGGCCACGTTCGACGCCCAGTGTCGGGTTAGACCGAGGGAGGGTAAGTGGTTGGAACGGCTGGTCAGCCGAGGACAGTTTGAGCGCACTTTACTGACGTGGCACCGTGTTGGGGCTGGTGGCACGAGGCAGCTGAGCTGGTGAGGCTCACGCCACGGGCACAGTGAGCGTTAGCTGGGAGCCGGTCCGTCTCGTCAAACACAGTGGTGTGTTGGGTCTAGGGCCTGTCGCCAGTCACCGCTTGAACTCCAGTCCAGCCTCGCCGGACGCCCCGACTTCACCCATTGCCTCGCTGGACGCCGGCGCTGACGACGCCCGCCGCGGGCTGGTGTGTGGCTCGCTGTCGGCGCGGCCCGTCCGCACCCAAGCGGGTGCCAGCTCTGCCGTGTGTCGGCAGGTGTGGCCGGTCTCGGCTCAACTGCCAGAGGCTAGGCATCGACACCGCCGAGCTGCCGCGCTGTGAGCGCCACCGGCGGCGGCGGCGCGGCCGCTCCTGCGGCGGCTGCGCGGCGCCGCCTGGCGACCGGCTGCCGGCCGCAGACCTGAGGTGTGCGCTGCACCACGGCCGGGCCGTGTGTCGCGCCGCTTCCCTGCTGTGAGCGGCCGGTGGGTGTCGGCCGACGGCTGAGCGCCACAGTCCAGGTGCCGATGGCGCTCCTGGGCTGGGCTGTGCGGTGCTGAGCCTGTCAGGTGGTCTCTCGTTGAACGTCATGTGCTGTTTTTGCGTCCCGCCCCCCCCCCCCCCCCCCCTCCGGCTGGAGTGAAGCGGCTGGGCCTTACTGGACCGTCCCAGGTGGTGGAGATTGTCGATATGAGGGGACGGCGGTGCTGCCGTGTCTGTGCTCATGTTGTTACTGTGTCACCAGCAGGAGCGGGCTCGAGTTGGTGGGAAAAAATATGACTGTCTGGACAAGAGGCGTCTGGCGTTTTGTTTTTGTTTTTTGCCTGTTTGAAACAGGTTTCCATAGTCGCAAGCTGAAAGAAAATATGGTGGCAATTGCGATGAAACAACTATTTGAATCGTAGGGAAACATCGAGCGAAACAAAGCCGACGCTTAATGCGGTTCAGGTTATTACTCTCCATCAACTGGTGTTAACTCGTGTCAGGACATGCTCATAGGATGCTTCGAAAGGCTCAGTTTTTATTTTGTTTAGACTTATTCAACCTGTTATTTTAAGGCCCCGTTTGCAGCTGGGTATCGCAATGCCACCACGGAGCTCCAAGCATTTAAGAGAACTGATGATACCTTTAATCAAATGAGCCCCTTATGAGTGCGGCCGTCGGCATGCATTGTTTGCACTCCCGGAAGAGACACCGTGGTTCGAAACCACAGGGTTTCGTCAAGTGCAATTGCATTTTTGTATCTGTGTCCTATTGGGCGTCCATGAAGTGTACTCCTGTTTTGTGTACTGATAACATGGTGACTCGTCCATTACGCGTCCGTGGATTGGCTTTGCGTCGTGTGCCGTTCGAGGGATGTTGAACTAAATGTCTGTGCCGCTGATCGGTCTAATACATTTTATTTTTGGTAATTTCTGCCGTCGTCCTTAATTGCATTTCAATGAGAAGGTGAGACCAGGCCATGCCATAATCCAGTGTTAGTTGATATTTCACTTCACGATAACAATTGCAATGATTGTTGCTTCGGATGTTTGAGCCTCCTGTGCTTTTCATAGGCGTACGGATACCTTTTCCACCCGTGGCTGTCAGTACGAGAAATGCGGGAGCACCCAAAACCCAGAGGGCTTTTTTGGCCCGTGGTCACACAGTGCTCCTGGAAATACTCTGTACCTTGCAAACTCCCTCGTCAACCAGATGAAAGCATGCATGCGGTTGGTTTCCAATGATGGCTCCTGGTTCCAACTGGCGTTTCGTGAAAACAAAACAATTATATACGGTTCTCATGCCCTATGACGCAAAAGCGGAACTTGGATCCTGGCTCCTGGCGGTTCTTTTGCAAAGGGCATGCCACATAACGGTTTCCACTAGTTCCCTGGCGAAAAACTGGACCCTGGATTCTACGGACCCCGGCGCCGCTATTAGTTCTTTTACAGTGCCCGAAGCCGAATTCTGTATATTGTTTTGCAAAGAAAGACCAGAACGCTGGCTTTCATTGGTTTATTCGCAAACACCTTCAGCACTAACACAACAGTCTTCGCAATTAAGATTTGCAAGCGATTTTACACCACCTGGTTCCCAGTGGTTCTTTGGCCATAAACGAAAATTAACCGGCCTGTTTAGTACCAACTCCCATGGATCATTTTGCGATAGAACGCTATGGAGCCTGGGATTTTCGTGAAAGTGAACCCTGAATATTGGTTCTCGTTGTTTGAATCAAATGATCAGAGTCTCTGTGATCGCACAATGCTCCCAATCGTTTGCACTGAGGACACACATCCCAATGCAGGAAGGTTGTAGTAAGCTGTCAAGTGTACTATCGAGGAACATTATTCACATAGATAAGACAGTAGTAATAGCCTCATTCCTCGGAGGAAAAGCCAGAACTTCTGACTTGACTTCTGCTATTGTTTCGCAAAAAGGCATGTTGCCAAAATATCAACGCATCTTATCTCCATCCTTTTTTCTCTCCGAAGAATGAGTCCATCACTACCGTCCTTACGTAAGTTTTTGTAGTCACACGTGGTGTTTGAGCTGGGGCAGAGGCGGTGTTTGCGCTGCGCTGCATACTCGTGTCCACGGTTTAGCGCTGTGTCTTGGCGTTCCGCCGTCTGTGATCGATCACGTGGTGTTTGAGCTGGGGCAGAGGCGGTGTTTGCGCTGCGCTGCATACTCGTGTCCACGGTTTAGCTCTGTGTCTTGGCGTTCCGCCGTCTGTGATCGATCACGTGGTGTTTGAGCTAGGGCAGAGACGGTGTTTGCGCTGCGCTGCATACTCGTGTCCACGGTTTAGCGCTGTGTCTTTGCGTTCCGCCGTCTGTGATCGATCACGTGGTGTTTGAGCTGGGGCAGAAGCGGTGGTTTGCGCTGCGCTGCATACTTGGGTCCACGGTTTAGCGCTGTGTCTTGGCGTTCCGCCGTCTGTGATCGATCAACGTGGTGTTTGAGCTGGGGCAGAGGCGGTGTTTGCGCTGCGCTGCATACTCTGTCCACGGTTTAGCGCTGTGTCTTGGCGTTCCGCCGTCTGTGATCGATCACGGTGGTGGTTTGAGCTGGGGCAGAGGCGGTGTTTTGCGCTGCGCTGCATACTCGTGTCCACGGTTTAGCGCGGCGTCTTGGCGTTCTGCCGACGGTGATCGATGAGTTTGTTGGTACTGGGCTCTTGACGTAGTCTCCAGGTGGCCGCTACCACACATGGACATCTGTTGAACTAAGTCATTGCCAAGTTTAGTTGTACTGTTACAATACGTGTTGCAAGAAAACACCCTAGTTGCGCTAATTCACCACCAAGTCTTCGAAATGAAACACTGGCCCTGACAGAATTGACCAAATGAGAATATCGGCAGAGCACGAGGTTATTGTCAACGGCCTTTGTGACAGCAGGAAACTGCAATAATCCGCTTTGCTGCGCAACTACCCCAGGCATTTTGCCAGCACCCTGAGCGATTTGAGTCATCACGAGCTTTGCAAACTACCTGTTTGATCCGCGAATCTAAGAACTGAGTGAGTGATCACGGCTTACGGAGGTCTGAAAAAGGCGCGAACAAGATTTTGCACTTTCCCTGTAGCACATCCGTTCGTTCGCTGCTGGTCACTTCAGTCATTAGGTCACGCCCCTCCAAATGTTTCCCTGCCACGTATCCCTTTTTATACGGGTGTCGGGCATGGCGATGGCTGTCGTGATTGCTATCAGCATGCTTCAATACACAGGCTGAATGCAATCTGCAACCACCGCGGATGCAACGCATGATTGAAGGTCTGCGCCTCCGATGGAGGCGCGCGCAGAGTCGCTTTTATTTTACAGCACAACTCATGCAAATTTTCGCAGCACCGGCGCAGAACGTGCATGGCTTGTATCTTTCACTTTTTTAACTTTTTCATTACTAACTGAGAAAAAAGATTTGTATCAAGGAATTATATTCGCCACAGTTCAAAACCGAGCACTTGGCAGAGGGCAGAGTTCGAGCAAGCCACCCAGAACTGTAACGCCAGCCCGCGGCGGCGTCACCCGCTGTGTGACAACGGCCCGCAGAGCCCGTGGACGGCATACGGCTTATGGACGACACAGCAGAAGCAGAAGTTCGTCACAGCGCCACGGGCGTGTCCCAGCACGTCATGGATCTCATCAGCCAGCCGCGCTCAGTCCGCTGTTAAGACGTCGACTGTACAGCCAGCGCCCCAGAAAGCCGTCCTCCTCTGCCGGCCTGCACGCCCTCGGGCGATGACCGGAGGCGGCGCCGTGTCGTGGAAGGAGCGTGCCGCCGCCTGTGCTGTGGGAGTGTCGGTCCCCGGCGTGGGGTGGGCCGTTGCAGGTGACCCTGTCGGACGCCATAGGCCGGCGTGCTGCCCGGCGCGCAGCGGCAGGACTTGCGCGCGGCCCCGCCCGTCTCCGATGCGAGGCACGGCCGCCGTCTGGACAACGGTGATCGGTTAAGCATTCTTGCAGTTGATACAATTTTTTTCTGCATTGAGCAACAATAATCTACCGTTACAGAGATCAAAACAGTTTTACGACCGTATCATATGCGTCCTTGCTTTTTTTTGACCATATGGAACTGACTTTTTTACTTTACATTTTGTACCGGGGAATTGAGATGCCGTTTTGAGAAGAGCGCACATGTGAACGAATGCCAAGACGCATGTAACTTCGGCGCGACGTACCGTGGGAAATGCAGTCAGGCATCGGGCCTCGTTCATCACAGCAGCAGCAAACCTGCAAGAGAGCACGCGTCATTTGCCAGGAATCCGCTGTTCGGGTCTGGTTGACCGGGCTTGTGTCGGAGCACTGCCGCTGTTCCTGCAGTTGGCCTGCTGCCGTGGGAGCGGTTAAATCCGCTCGCCGTGGAGGGCGGTTGCTAACAGAACGAGGTCGTGGGCGCTAAGGCATCGTTAGAATTGGATAGCTAACTGAAGGTTTGAGCTGTGCGCGCATTTGTTGGTGATCCTTGGAGAAAGGGTCTCGGGGAAACCTGACAGAGGTGTCTTAATTTTATCTTTTATTACAAACACAACGGCCACGAAATCTCACTCCGTTCTGGAACACGAGAAAGAAGGGAACTTTGAGGTCCCGTCCAACGAGGTTTATTATAGAGCCTATATGAATGTCAACTTAGCGACAATTTTTTGGCGGGAATCAAAAGGAAATGACATACACGATAGACCGGTGTCCTGAGTGTGTAGGAAGGCACAATTGAAATATGTTCATCCACTACAGCACCGATACTGCGTTGCTGTCTTAGCTCCTTCGTTCGTGATGCCCAGGAAGTCAAGCTAGCAGATACTGATGCTAAGTCAGATATAATAAGATGATGTTCAATACATGGACTAGACCCTAAGTTTGGTTCAGTTGGCTACTTGCACAGAAGAAACAATGGGAGTTTTACTGGATCATTAACTCACAAATGCTGCTGTTATATAAATGGGTTAGTCATGAAGAGATGAGGTAAAACTTCTCTAGGTTAGGCTTAATTACATTACTTTCATGGAAGTGATGGTAGGTATTTGAATTTTGTGAGAACCAGTGACATAATATTTCCTCATCCCATTCTAACAGAAGCCAAAAGTATGTCAGATGTTACTTGTAAGGTTTGGCAATGTGTTTATGTGCATGGGTTCAAGACTCTTGTTGTCTGAATGTTTTATGCTGGTTGAATTTCATCATACATTCCTCATCTGCAAAGTTCAAAGCAATATATTAATAGGAAGCTTTTATGCCTTGACAGAATTAGGAAGGCATTCAAAATTTACTTTTAGGGTACGCACCAATCAGCTGGGGTTGTGGGGGATATACAAGAAATGATGGAGCCAAAATATTTTTTCAGGAAAGTGTCTTGAGTGACTTCACAGCGGTTTCCACTTATGTGCCATCCACAGTCATATTACGCATAGCGCTGGTTGTGGCAGTAAGTGCTGTCATCTATAAAGATTCATCACCGCTTACTCGCTACTTTTACCGCTAGGTGGCAGAACTTATGGTGTGACCGGTCGACAGAACTCGGTAGCACGCGACCTCCTGTCATCCTTGATGAACTTGTTCAAAGTTCATGAAGTTTTTTGTGAATTTTTCACTCCTATATGCTCTTTTTTATGCGTAATTTTTCACTCCTCACCCTAGCTCAAAAGCGATTCTATCTCCCTGGTGAGACCTGACCCCCACCGTCCGATCGCGCAATCCCAGGCAACGGCAGAATTTAGTGGCGAAAGCTTTACGTGCCGCAATGCTCGGCACGGTTCGTTCTGCGCTATGAAGTCAACTGGCCTTTAGCGCGAACGTTGCCACCGGCCGCAGGCCATACCTACCAAGGGCAAATAGCGAGCGCCCTAAAGTGACTCGAACCCATCCCGCCACGGGAGGGTGGATCGGAAGGCAGGCGGCTCTGACCATCTGAGCCACCGGGACGGGCATACCTTCAGGGGTAAGGGTAACTCCAAAGTCAAATTCAGGCTTAAAGGACGGTGAACTCATTTCAAGCATCAGGATATTTATCAGCGCATTGTCTAGCGTCCGTTTAATAGTCATGACATCTCAAGTTCAACTTTTGGATAATATGGGTTTCTTTGGCATTTGACCCTGAAAGTGATCTTGAGAGGGCAAGACTTTTGACGGGCACTAGGCCATGCCTGGTGAATATTCTGATTCTTGAAGTCCGAAAGCAAGGGCAGTTTTTGGTGATCTGGAGCTGCCTACATTTGACCCTAAATTTAACTTCAAAATTCGTATCATAATGAAAATAGACGATATATTCGATTTTCTCGCCTCCTAATTGACCATTTAACGCGTTTTCAGTTCAATCGGAATTCGTCGCTAAATAAGTCGCTAACTTCATGGATGTCCCTAATAATTTGTGATCACAAAAATACACCTACATGACTCGCCGGTTTTACCTCATCCCGCCATTGGCAGCCAGTCTTGAGACAGAAATGGGTTGATACAAGTTAGCACGTGACGCTGATCGCCACAAGACTGACAGAGCTTCAAACGAAACACGGGGCATTGTCCGCCGATTCACAATTACCACATCAGTTAGTGAGTCATTTGTGTGGCTACTGAGGCTCAAGTGTAAAGGTATTGACATTGAACAGAACAATAAAGCACATTGTGCTTGATACTAGCTAGTTTAGTTTGAAGACGACTGGGAAAGTTTCAAGGACTAGCCATTACTTTCCGGTTGGAGTCCCGCTGGTGAATTGATAAGACGGAGAACAAAGAGTATGTCATCATAGGCATCCACACTGTCACCTCATGTAGGAGAGGAGAGAGAAGGTGGAAAAGAAGGAGACGCTTCAACGCTCACAACCGCTGCTGGTGCTCGACAGCACAGGAGTGAGAAGTTGCACAGCTCTCCCCTTGCCGCCTACCTAACCCAATGGCGGAATCACAATCGCTGCTGGTGCTCGACAGCACCGGAGTGAGAAGTTGCACAGCTCTCCCCTTGCCGCCTACCCAACCCGATGGCGGAATCACAATCGCTGCTGGTGCTCGACAGCACAGGAGTGAGTAGTAGTAGTACACAGCTCTCTCCTCGCTTCCTACCCAACCCGATGGCGGAATCACAATCGCTGCTGGTGCTCGACAGCACAGGAGCGAGTAGTAGTTAGTGCACAGCTCTCTCCTCCCTCGCCACCTACCCAACCCAATGGCGGAGATGTCGAAAATGTGTGTGCTCTTTTTCTCTTCTCTGGTATCACCTCTTCCTTTGCATGATGACGGCCAGCCATGAACAGACCGATCCTTTACGGTCGTTTCCAAATTAGCAACAAGTATGGTACGTGCTCATACCTTTACATTACTGCATGGGTGGAATGGGTCATGGGAGTTATGTATCGTCAAATCATGCGTCATATGTCGCCTGAAACACATGTTATATATGGTCAAAACAAGCGTTAAGTATCATCAGAACTCTAAATTCTTTACCCTAACTCTGATCATGGCACAAGATCACGGCCTGATTATGGTACGTGCAGGAACAGATTCGTATTAACTGCCACCCTACGTAATTTTTTTCATTCTCACCCCACTCGGGTAGAGCCTCAAAAGCCTCCTAAGATCGTAAGACCTAAGCAAGCTAGAACCGTACGGAAAACGGCGTTGGAAAGCTCTCGTCAAACTGCATTCGATATCAGCGTCCTAACAACGGTGAATCTGACCTTTGACAGGTCAAATAATACCAAATGAGTTCAAATGGCGCCCTAGACCCTCCTGGTGTCTCAGGAAGCACGCATACAAGCACCATGCGGAAGTCTATGCCGAAAAGGTCTTGGGAAGCTCTATCAGGTAGACTCAAGTGGACATCGCTACACGCCACCTCTGACGTCATGTCAAATCAAATGGTTGCAAGCAACTGTTGCATTGACCCATATGATTACATCAAGAACTAGGCAAGCTATATCAATGGGAAAACATAGTTGGAAAGGCTTACCAATGGATATTATATGTGCCGTTAAGGCTGAAATCGTGTCACCTACAAACGCCAATCTGGTCGCAAAAGTCAAAGCTTGACCTAGTTTGGCCTTGGATGACTTCACCTGGTAAAAGCAGCCAGAACGATAGAAGTACATTTCAGAGTGATATAGATATAAAACAGGACTTAAGATACACTCGTGGAAGTACATTTCCTGCGAGAACTAAGCGTTATGTGTTGCTTTTGAGCAAAATTTCACCAACGTGACTCGCGAAAGTGCTATAGGTCATGAACTATAGAGGTCAAAGGCTTAAATTTTTTACAACACTTCTATAATGTTGATAACTCAGTGAACAGCATTTCAACACTGAGTTCAAAAGCGTTCGGGGTCCGGAAGTTATTCTGGAGGAAGCCGTAAGTGGCCTCTGAAACATCCTCGTCGGGCAAGGGATGCTTCCCAACATGCGCTATGTTGTCAGCTTCAATACGCTGGTCCAGTTTACATCTATTTGAGTTACTCAGGACCATCAAAGCGGTTCTAGAAGCATGTCATTGCCTTTTGACTTGTCACAGCTGCGTCAGCAAAACGTATATATCTCAACATATGCGCCTTTCATGGTTCGGTGACCAGCGCTGCGAACACGGTTCGGCCTCATTGGTAGAGTGGACAGTAAAGGGGATTTAAAACAAATGCAAAAAGTCCTTCACGGGCTCTGTCGCACCGAAAACCTGAATGTCGTTTACGCTGGATACAGTAGTAATGGCCCATCATCCACCAAATCGAAGCTAATTCAATGCCGAAGACGCAGTCCTCATAACTTCATATTTGATGACGACGGGCGGGCCCGTGAGGCTGTAACCGAGCAAAGGCCCGAAACACTACCGAGCCTTCACAAGGATGTCAAGCTCAAAGTCCTATCTGTCAAGCTCAAACCTAGCAGCCAACGGAGAGGACAGGCCTATGTATAAATTATTTACATCACTTCTAACAAGTTATTCTTATTGCCATGGTTGCTCTCTGTCAAGGGCAATAGAAGGTGCTCAACAAACAATCTGTCTTACAACTGTAATATAACTTCAGGATGGCAGGCAGAACCAGTTTTGCTGCCCTGCCTTTAAACTGCAGCAAAGGTAATAATTTAGGCTTGGCTTTCAACACTTAATTATCAAAAGTTTGAAATCTCGGCTTACATTACAAAGGGGATGGTCTATTTGCTGACCACCTAGAGCTACCTTATACTGAGGTAGTTATGCAGCTTAGGGTATTCTTGCCTAAAAATATTATTCATTCCACAGTACATTCATTTGCCTAGTCACAACCATCACACAACATATCATCGCAACATCTTGAGACAGATATAGGGACCACTACAACAAACTTGGGACAAAATGCTTACAAGTAGGGGAAGAATAGCTTCATTACATGTATTGTGGAATCAAAATTTGCGTCATAAACAAGGTTTGAATGGATATAAACAAAAATGGGCAAACCTGGGTAACAAATCATGATGTTGAAAGCAGGGTCAAGTTCGCAATAGGGTGCCACCCCGCAGGGAAAATTGCTGGCGGGCGGGCTTCTCTCTGCTCTCCCGAATAAAGCCAGTACCTTTCGCGGTGGATTGCTGACAAATAAGACCATCCGACACAAACATAAAATATAATTGTCCGTCATACCCACCAACATACAGCATTAAAATGCTAAATGAGAAAGATAACCCCTGCGCTAAAACAACCGATGAGGAAAATAAAGCTTCGCTGGGCAATTCGATGGTAAACACTACTGGAGATCGGCCGCGCCAGTTCTGTCCAAAACCTTCGGGCTGCAAAATATTTTAACATGGTGAGGCATGGAAGCTCGATCGGCTTCAATTTATCATTGCTGAGCCCCCGCGATGAACCAAAAAAGCATCAAAACAGATGTTTAATTAGGCAAAACTCCATTACAACCTAATTTAATTTCCTTCAAATTGTCTCCATTTGCTATGAATTGTTCGCTGCGTGGGTGCATATGAAACGTGTTTGGGGCGCTGGCGAATAAACCCCCTATAATGTGTTGAAATATGTACAAGTTTGCGATTGTATAATTTTTCAAGCGAAATTTGTTTATATTTTGGGCTATAGACCCGCATCTACTTAAATCATTACAAGGCAGGGATTAAAGTATTTGTATCACCTCCACATTAGACCAAGAAAAACCAGCAGGGGATGAATAGCACAAAGCTTAGAGTTGCTCGGCCACATTGTTTTATCAAGGCACTTGACTAAAAATCTGTCAAAATGAGTGCTCAAGTGGTGAGATTTTGCCTTTGAACTTCATTTAGAAGACCTTTCTTGAGTTTTTTCACGCCCACATTTCGTGAGCGGTGCAATTTAGTAGCCAAGTCTCTTTGGATTAAAAGATCGCGTGGAGTAAAATTCTCTACCAGGCCCTGCGTGGTGCTTGCACGGTATGACCCCAAAAAATAGGAATGCATGAAAACCCTGCATTTGGCACACAGCTGTACAGGTTGATAGTATTTTGTACACAAACCAAGATCAAGCGCAACCGGATTGAGTCGGTGGAACTCCCGGGCTTGGAGGTAACTACTGCCCTTGCTCTGTGCATATAGGCATGATTAAGATGTAGATGAGGCAGAATGTGGCCATAGGTGTCCAGGGTCAGTGGAGCCTTGCTTAGTGGTTTCAAGTGGGCTAGGACTTTGATGATATCTTAAAAACATGAGAAGAACATATAGGCTCAGTATGTGCGGTTAGACAATTTTAGGAAGGAGTGAAAAATTCACATAAAACATTGGGAAAAGGAGTGAAAATTGCTCCTCATAGGGTTGTTTACACCCGAAGTCGGCAATTTAGGACAGGGCTCACACAACAAGCACTGCTTAGCACGAGCGCTGATACCAGAAATCCATCCATTGAAAGGGCTCGGATCAAATTTTAAAAATAAAAAAGGGTGATTTTGATAGGTTAAGGCGTTGTGGTGGACGGTAATTTATGTGCTGCTGAATATTCTGATGCTTAAAATTCGAAATCGGTTGGTAGCTTCTGTGGTGATGTGGGTTCGCTGTCATTCGAACTCAATTTGACCACGAATATCAGGTGGTATTAAATATGGACCTCAGATTTGGTGTTCTCGTGCCACATTCACCCTTTGATGCGTTTTTATTGAAATGGAAGTTATTCGCCAATTAAATCGGTAAATGCATCTTGTACTTCGCATGCATTTGTTAGAGCCCTGCTGGTTCTCCCGCGAAAAGTTCATATCGGTAAGAGCAAACGTTTCGCCAAACCAGTCTCACATATCTGTTTGTATCTAGCTATTCTATAACGTCTTTGGAGAGGGAAAACATCACGGTGGAATAGTTCGCTTGTGAACGGCCAGTCACAGATTTGTGTTAAGAAACGAAAGCCAGAGTGTGAATATCACTAGCACTTAATTTTAGAATAATTGAGAAAATTCCTTCTCTGTGGACTTAACTCCGATAACTCAGTCCTCCCCTGGTGTCTCGCACAGCTGACCGAGTCGTGCAGTTGACTTCGAATACCCAGTGTCATCCATCCGCCGTCACGCTTCTTTACTGTCTACCTGAACCATCACCAGGAGTGTCACTTTGTGTAACTCTGGGGAGGCTGAGGCCCAATAATGGCTCTGAATAACCCCGACCGTTAATGGTTCTCTGAGCCCCAAATGCACCTGAGCAAATAAGAAAATACTGGGCCTATGACTGCGCCGTTAATGGTTGTCTGAGCCCCAAATGCACATGAGCAAAGAGAAAATACTGGGCCAATGACCCCGCCGTTAATGGTTCTCTGAGCCCCAAATGCACATGAAAAAAGAAGAAAATACTGGGCCAATGACCCCACCGTTGATGGTTGTCTGAGCCCCAAATGCACATGAGCAAAAAAAGACCATCTTTTGTTGGCTGACCATCCGATGGCGTCCACGGGGGCGCAGCACAGCCGGACGCGCTGTCAGCTGGAGTGAGGGGGGTGGTGTGAGTGGAGTGGCAGTCTGTTCATCAAGTGCGAGCTACACCTGACGCCCAGTCAACCAGTCAGTCAACCGCGCTGCAGGTGGAGCGGCACGTGTGCACGGCAGCAAGTAGCTCGGCACCACCCCTGCCATCTGTGTCGGTTGTCTATGCTGCAGGTGTGGTGATCCCTACGTCTGAAACCCATAATTGTTAGCAGAAAATGAATTACCGGAGCAAATATGGGAAGCGCGAGTCGTAGATAAGAGGTGCGTGTCATAGATGGAAGGTGCGTGTCGTAGATAAGAGGTGCATGTCGTAAATAGAAGGCGCGAGTCGTAGATAAGAGGTGCGTGTCGTA
>NW_023596576.1:2589996-2608063 GCF_011947565.3 Pollicipes pollicipes | reverse complement strand
TGGCGGTAAAAATCCCGCATTTCTAACGTCGTCGATCAAGGAATTATATCATGCCTCTGTGATTTCTGGAATCAACGCTAACGGTCTAAAGTTATGCAGGTAATACTCATTATGTTTGTCGGCAGAGGACGAAGCTGTGTAGTTTCCAAATTAACTGCCAAAACATGGCCATGCATTGGGCCTACTCGGAGGTGAAAAGTTAGGTCCGGTTTTCGATAAAGCTCGTCACAGGTGTAATTTACACACGCATCTTTGTCTAGCCTGTCGTACCTGTTAAACTACTGTTCGCGCCCACCATTCGAACCAATGGCCTGGTCCTTTTGCGGTATTCCTTACTGCCCTCTGTGCGGGAATACCATGAAAATAATTTATATCCAAACTACAAAAGCTAGTTACCCTTTCAGCAAAGGTCACATTTGGCACAAGTCGTTTGATCACGTGACGGAGCTGCTTGAGCACCTCGGTTGGCGCAGCGCTGGTGGACTGGTGCGTTGTCACACCCGAGGTGTTCGTTCGCGAGCTCTTGATGGTGCCCGAGGCTAGCGGGCGAAAATACGAGGCAGGAAGACAACCTCCGTGCGACGAGATCGTGAGCCGGTATGGGAGAGCGGTCCTTCCACTGTCTGGCGGCTGGCCTGTACAATGCGCTGCCGCCGGAGCTGAGGCAGTCGCGCGCATTCAGCAAACGCCGCCGGCGGCAGGCAGCCTCCGCTCTCTTACAGCTGAACCATGCACGACACAGAGAGGTACTCATGGGATGTCAGCGGTACTTAATACTGTGTTAGCCTACATCCATGCCCTTGCAAGGTCCGTTGTAGCCACTTGTTGAGGACGGTCGCCATTCAACAGACCCTCAACGCTTGAGGCGTTGCAAGGCTGTGTGGCCAGTCGAGAATCAAGGGTTTTGGTTAATTCTGAAGGATGTGGCAGGTACAAATGAACTTTACTTGCAAGAATGTTGGCATCGTCAAAAATCAGTATCCTGTGCAGCGTTACCGCTTCGGCGCCAGTGATTTTTGGAAATGCGCACGTTTTTTCACGGACCGTAACATCTACCGTTACTTTATTGGGGATATTAGGCATACATACAGCGCGTGTTCCAAGTTTGGCACCGCCATCACCTTTGCAACGCCGTGGTGAGCGTCACGTCCCACGGGCATGGTTATAGTCATTCCGGAGAAAAGACCAGACGCACATACAAAGGTAGGCAAAGGCGCGAGTTACCTTTATCTTGCCGATTTCTACGGCGTTTGTTTGTTTGCACAGATTCCTAAGCAACCTCGACTTCAAATTACGGTTTGCTAGTGTGCTAAGTGCGCTGAGAGAGACTTATGGTGACGTGGCCAGTGCCGATAGAGGAGCATACGTCCCCATTGTTATGCAAATAATCAAAGCGTACGCAAATAAAACCGCTTCCCTACAGGGTACAGACACCGTTTGGCTGGCGCTGTCCCTTTGCCACTAGAGAAGAGAGTGGACGTGCGTTGCTTCCCAATCATGGATGTGAATCGCTGCATTCTCTTTCTGGGCTTCAGAGATGATGGTGACACCGGGCCGCGCCCCTTTGGCACTGGAAGGTTAGGGCCCGTGCATAAAATGCAGCGGGGGTCATTCAGAGACGTGCAGCGTTCTCCGGTATCAGAGCGGTCAAGGACGCGATAACTCAAGCGAGACCAGCAGTCGCTGCAGCACTCCATAGTGCCAGATCGCCACCTAATCAGAACGGCCTCCGACTAGAGAGAGCCAAACAGACAATGGTTGTATCCCGGAACAAGCTCGTAAAAGTGAGGTTCACCTACTTCACCTATTTCAGCTGTACCACCTACTTCACCTATTTCAGCTGTACCACCTACTTCACCTATTTCAGCTGTACCACCTACTTCACCTATTTCAGCTGTACCACCTACTTCACCTATTTCAGCTGTACCACCTACTTCAGCTGTACCAAAGAGCATGCTCCCCGCGTCCGCTTGCGAGTCAAGCAGTGAGTCGGCGATGTGCTTGACCCGAATAGTTTAGGGGTGGAAATGTGATGGCAACGAGCTATCAGCGGTTCAGGGTGAGCTGCCTCCTTTCCCCCAGCCGCTGCCTCAAAACATTCGATATGGGCAGTCCCTGACCGCGATCCTTAATACAGATGTGTGTGCATCCAAGCGGTTAGTTCGGGTATGGATGCACATCAAATTGTGCCGGTTGTCGCAGCACCCATCACATCAATGCACCAAAAATAATGACCAAACCAGACTCAAAAATGCGGAAAACTGAACGCCGCAAGAAAAATGAAAGTTGGGTGGCTCCTTACTGTAGCTGCTAGCGGGTGATGAGGTGTGCTCGGTATGTTATGGGTACACGCAGCGTGCAGCGCAACAGTTGCAAAATGTCCCACAAAGCAGTGCAATGTAATGCGCCTTATTTCCCCGGGTCGTCTAGCATCGCATTTTGTCGGCGTGTCTCACGCAGCATCGTCTTGGCGGGACTCCGTCCACGTTAACAAATCAGGCTTACAACACCGCTGTTAGGTTGGAAGATTTGCTGCGTCAAGCATTACATCACTTCCGTGTCTCTGCACGTGCCAAAACAGTCCATGGGCACGGGCATCGCAACAATAGCTTTGGTGTGACACACGGCACCTGTTGACAGGGTATGAACAGAGCCAGTGAAGGCTGGATGCAAGCCTGGCAGCTTATTATCATTTCATCAAAGTTGCTTTAAAACTGTTGAACGGAGGGTTGAAAATAGTCCAGGACTTAAGCGAACAGCTCACCAGCGCTCTAATAGGGCGTTTATTGTTTGCGTCTGCTCCTTGTATCCGCCATCACCAATGCAGCAGGGACATCAGCGCAACCCCGTCAGTTGAGCTGATCACCACATAGCAATCATAGCCATTACCGATCCAGCAGGGACATCAGCGCAACCCCATCAGCTGAGCTGATCACCAGATAGCGATCATAGCCATCACCAATCCAGCAGGGACATCAGCGGAACCCCATCAGCTGAGCTGGTCACCAGATAACGATCATAGTTATGTGGCCATATGTACTGGCATTAAGGCATGAGCGATGTGCATAGATGCATGTATGAGATAGCACTCATCTGCGCAGTTACTGAACGAGCTTTTAAGGATGAATACGGCTGCATGCGCAAACAGTACATCAACACTCGTAAACTTGAAAGAATAAGTCTTTCAAGTGCGCCACCCAGGTGTCCTAGGCAAGTATGAGCCTTACGGAATGAAAATAAAGGCTCTATTCATTCCCATCGGTGGATGCAGGGACCAGATGGCAACATGTTCCTCCCTCCAAAAACAAGAGTTGTCCGGCCATGCTGGTGCACTATGGAACTTGTAACTCCAGTATACATTGTATTTCGTGTATACATTATACATTATATTTCGCGTATTATTATTTGACAACAGACTCGATGGCATCGAATCTATCCAAATGTCTTATTGATAGATGGGCATTTTTTGGCTCTTTAAGCGTGTTGGAGACTAGCCGAGACCAGACTGGCAAATTTGAGACGAGATTAACGAAGAGAGACTGGAACGTTGAGTGTTGGCAAACAGAATTTGCCTTCGCAAACGTATATGACCATCAGTGACAGCAAATCCATTAGCTTTTGGAAAGAAAGAGAGGAGGGGGGATTGACACCGAAGACAATGAGACATTTTGTTATCAAATTATATTCTGCGTGAACACAGATACCACTGTTTGTTTTGGTGCTTTACATTGCTTTGAGCCAGTTTGATTGAATAAATACATCTTAGAATCCCTGGTTCATTGCTTTTGTTTGTTTATTTGTTTATTTTCTTTTATCGTCAACAGAGTAGCACTCCACTAACAGGCGAAGTCGCTCAAATAACATACAACAAAAACACGGTACACAGTAGTATAAACATAAATAAACGATGACATGCTAAAGCCAAGTGAAGATGCTACAGAGCTAAAACATACTTGATCACTTTAACTCCAAAAATGCCAAGACTGTCATGAAAAATATCCGCGCCAGTGTTTCTTGCTAGGCAAGAGTTCCTCACGCTTGACAGGATGCAAAACAGACCGCTCCGCACCGTTATCACGCGAGCGCGAGGAACAGCGAGCAAAGTTCGGGTGCGAGTGGACCGAGGCGACACAAGCAGGGGAAAACAGCCGAGCAAGATGCAACAGTCCAGTTCACCCTAAAAAAGAGCAAATCGTGCTGCACTCTTTGTGTTGCTAGGGATGGGGTTTTGAAATGAACCAGGAGGCTGTCATAAGAAATATAAGCTGTTTCCCCGGAGAGTGTGTAAGTAACCAAATAAAAAACTTGTGTCACACTCGACCGACCCGCACCGTGTGGAAATTGGCTGCCCTTGCCCAGATCACGCTGCAATATTCCAAAACCGATCACACATTTACAAAATACGCAGCTACCACAGCGCTTCGTTTGAGTTGTGACCAGCTGGTACCGACTTGGAAGGGCCGCATAAGGAGACTAAGTGCTCGATGTCTGATGTCTTTTGGCATGCCTCTGACTATGTCAGAGACATGTGCAGCGAAGGTTAGTTTGGTATCCAGCGTTGCGCCAAAGTCCCTGACTTTACACACATGTTCGAACTCAGTTCTATTGATATGATATTCGGTTAGGACGGGAGCACGCCTGGAGGTCAGCGTGAACGTTATAGAATTTATAGGCTTGAGGTTCATCTCTCACCTGACGTGATAAAGGAAGGGAGCCAATAGGGATCCTTCCGGGACGCTGGAGCTCACCAGTTTCAATCGAAAGTTGTTTTTCGTTGACGGTAACCGTCTGACGTATGTCGGACAGATACGAGATCAATCATTGTGCTGCAAATTCTCTGAAGGGGTATAACTGCTGTAGCCTGTGGATCAGGAACTCATGGCTAACGCTCTGAAACGCAGCCGGACAATCAAGGTAAATGGCATCCACCTGGTATCCGTTCGAATGCCAGTTCACGATTTGGCTTTGCGTTTGGTTTAAATTATGAGCTATTGGGGAGGAGTTCATATTTAAAAGCTATAAAAGTAATAAAAACTATTGTAAGGCGCAATGGTGATTGAACGGCCCACGCTTGACATCGTCATGGCGCGCCGAAAGTGTCGAAGTAAGGCAGTGGGTTCCGATGCGTCATGGCGCTTATGACGTCACATCCCACCAGCCACAGCAGGCAGCGGCGGCTGACGGCGTGGCTGTTGACCACTACTGCGCAATTTCTCATAACGCGAGATTTTGTTTTTATTTACATCCTGTATGGGACAATGTGACATCCAAATTGCGTTTAAACTAGTGAACTGAAGCACACTGACATTAATAAGGTTGATGAGCTATTATGCTGAAAAAGACCTTCGGCACACCAGGACGTACTGGTTGAATGACGGCAGCAAGGACTCTTTAGGATATATTCTGAGAACATTCGACGGTGACATTGGTGGTTATGGTTGCGAATGAATCGGGTTAATAAAAAATGCGTAAAAAAGTGTCTGAAATAACAAAAATAACAAAAAGTGTTCATATTCTGTGCGGAACCGTCTCTGGATTCAAAGTTCCAGAACACGTCTGTTGGATCCTAAGATGAGCTTACACAGCGTGTGAGCATTTTCTGTCCTTCACGCGCTCACGTTTTTAATGTAGTTTTTTAATCAGTCTTCTTCGCTCGTTATCACGAACCCTGTCTGCAGACACCGAATATTGATATGTAAAAGCAGTTTTAGGTGGTGCTGTTTTACCAAGGAGTGCGTTTTTGTTTAAGTCGATGTTCGACTCGGCATTCGAGTGTTGATGTTACACTTCAACTATAAACTGTAACTTCCCCTTTATTTACAGTTACACTTAAGGTTTAAAGGGATAATAGGCAACGATCGTTTTTGATGTCATTTAACCAATAACTCCTGGTATGCCGGAGATGGGTTATTTTTACTCAAGAACTCATGATACTGTAACATCAAGAGCTCAAGGCTTTTCTCGCTGATTCTATAGCGTTGAATCTAAAAGGACTAGACACGGATCAAATTTTTACGATTGTGCTTGCAAATCTCTCTTTGCTACGTCATTACGGGGTCCAGTATAAGAGATCAAACCTAGCTTAACGCTCGATTTGCTTCACTGTCGGCGAAAGTCCGAACGGTATGTTCAACTTGGAGCCTTTTATCTACGCTTTTAAAGTCGGTTGTGGTGACCAGGCGCTAGGCTTGCAATACACATGGTATAAACATCACACCAATGGGCATCAAGAAGTTCGTGATGCGCTTTGGTGAAAACATTTCGAAAATAAAAACTTCAACGTCAATCAACAGTTATGCTCCATTCCTTCACCGTGTCGTGGCACCACTGCCGCCGGTACTTCGCCAGTAAGTCTAACGATCCATACATGACGCCACAGACCACGCCAACGTGTTGTTATGGTAACGATGTTAAACAAACACTAACCACCTACAAAGGCTCATATTTCGAACAGTTACGTCCTTTCCTCGCCGTATTTGACACTTAGCTATGTTGTTGCATTGCCTCACGTCTGCACTCTGAGCCTTCAGCTAACCTACATGTTCTCAGGTACACGATATTCTAGGCTATTGGCTTATGATAAGGCCAAAAGCTAAAGAAAATCCCAAATGTAACAAAACAAATGAAATGTTCACTTTTTGCACCAGTATGTGTTTTTTTTCTTGTGTGCTCTTAGAGTTTTGCTTTATTAACAAATTCCTAGCTAAATAATGAAAGCACGATTCAAATGCAGGTTTAGGTATGCACACTGTTTTTATTTGTGTTAAAATTTGGGGATCTGAAGCTAAATACTTGAGGAAATATTAGTTGAACAGTAATAGTTACATAACATTACATATGCATTTATATTTGTTCATATGTACACATTGATATATATATATATAGATATATATATATATATATATATGTATATATATATATGTATATATATAGGTAGATAGGTATATATATATACATATATATATATATATATATATATATATATATATATATATCTGTATATCTGTACATATATGATGTACGGTTATATTTGCACTTGACCTGTCTATCTGTCGTCGGCTTTTATCGCCTGTTTTCTTGTTGCCTTCGATCCGAGCGGTTTTTAGCTGTGCGCCCCCGCGCCTCGACGTCTTGACTGGTAGCGACATCATGCCGCCCTCGACCAACTTGCCTTTTTCTTGTGTCAGCCTAATGTAAATATTTGTTGTGAAACACTTGTACTCCTCGATATTGGTCGCTCTTCCCATTGAACTGAATTGAGGTCATTCCTTTTCGGAGATCTTATTGCGTCGCTCCGATCAAAAACATTTTTTCTGCTAGCTGGTTTCAGCGTTATACTCGATGCAGATGGGGTGGACTATTCCCTTTAACACCAGCGGAAATCGATAAACTGCCAAAGTCAGCAATACCCCAACCCATAATATTCCGTTCACGGTGACTATGGTGTTGACCGAAGATCAGGTAAGGCTAGGATAGCTGAAATTGAGTTTCTTAATTGCTGCTATGCTTCACATTTGGCATTTCTGTTGGTTTGTGGTCATCAGTCTTTTACGGGCGATCTGGGTCTCGTATGCCTAGTAGAACATTTCGAAGCTAATTATATCGCATCAGCTGCGGGCACACCGACACACTGCCGCACGCTAATGTCGCGTCACGGCGCCGTCAGCCGCCGCCCCCTCCCAGCCTCCATTGAACGGTGACGTCAGGACGCCACTCAAACACTATTGTTCGGCGTTCTGGGCGGCCGGAGAAGGCGAGGGTCGCCACGCCAGGCGACCTCTGGCGGGGCCGCCTGTCATCAGGCCCGGCGGCGGCAGCGGCCTCCCACCGCAGCGCCCGCATTTAGCGTCAGCGAGACGCGTCGCAAAGCAGGCCTGGCCAATTACAATAGCTAATGCCAGCGTCGGGCTCGCCTCGGCAATTTGGCGGCCTTCATCGGGTACGGAAACAGCCTCAGACTCATCGGGCGTGTGTATTCGAGAAAATGACGTTCAACATGAGAGGGCGGCGGCAGGCCGCTGGGGATGACGGTGGGACGCCCGACAGCCGACGGGGACCCGGCATGGCGGACGGTCAGTGGGAGGCGACGGTCGATGGTGGGAGGCGGCACCTAGGCCTGGGGCGCGACGGGGATGGCGTCACCGACCGGCTGGAAGCCGTTCTCGTCGGCCACCCACGAGATCTGCACGGTCTGGCCCTCGGGGGTGACGAAGCTGTAGCTGCCCTGCATGGTGGTGCCGAACTCCTCGCCAATCTGCTTCAGCTGGCCCTGGACCTCGGTCTGTAGGGCGCGAGTGGGTGTCACGGCGACGGGTGACGGACAAACCAGCGATGACTCATATTTACGGCTTAACTGTTAGCTATAGCGGTGCCAATGGGGCGACGATCGCATACGCTCACAGATCGCTAGACGTTGAAGTGTCTGCACACAAAACCTATCAGCGGCCAGTTGCAAGCACATGAACAAGTATCGTCAGTAAGAATATTTGCAGCAGACCGTTTTCGTGACACTGCGAACGCGGCAGAATGACCCCGCGGCCAAGCAGCTGCTGCAATGCGGTCTCACACCTACCTGGATTTTGTTGGCCGTCTCAAAGGAGTACTGGAACGAGCCGTCCTCGTCGCTGGTGCTGTCCATGCGGACGATGGCGATCGGCTCCTTCTCGAGGCCCTCCAGCTTCGCGGCGGCGGCCACGGCCACCAGGGCGCAGACAATCAGCTGCGGACAGACAGAGGTCAGCCTTCAAGTCAGGCGGCACGACAGAGGTCAGCTATCAGGTCAGGCGGCACAACAGAGGGAGGCCGTGCGGCGGTGGGTGGGCCCGAGCCGGCCCAGCGCCGAGGCCTCCGAGGGGCAGGCCGGCTCGCTGGCGGCGCGCCTCGGACGACCGGTTGGCGGTCACCGGCTCGCTGGGGGGCATCCGATTATGACCAGCGGAGTGGGCCGGCTCTGAGCAACGGCGACAGGCCGGGAGCTAGCGGCAGAAGCCATGATCTGGGCATTTGTCAGGCCAGCCTCGCCATGAGCACTGGCAAGCATGGTTGGAAGCGTTGCGACACAAAAGCTGATTGTCGTGAGGCAGCGTGGGCCCCCGTCATCTGCAGCGGTTACTGCACTGTCGGCCCAGCACCCGTAGGCGAAAACAGCGCGTAAAATGAGCCGGGGTTTCGTCAGTGGCAGTGCCTTTCCTGTAAACATCCCACTTAGGGCCCTAACCCGGCATTGGGCGCGGGACGGCGAACAGGCGGCGCGTTCGCCCAGCCTGCGTAGCCTGTTTGTGGCCGGTTTCTACCGTGACGTAGATGGTAAATAACCGATGGCGCGTAGGAATTAGCCGTCCTCGCCGAGAGTAATTGCATGCTTAATGTCTGCCAGCCCAAGGTTTTCAAGTGATCAAGATAGATGTGCCAAAACAACTGTTTGAAGCAAATCGAGCAGCTGTACCATTTGTTGCCACATTCACCAAAAAATTGGACGACTTTTGCACCATCCGAAGTGAAGCAGCATCGGTTTGAAGGCATTTAAAAAGTGAAAGGACAGCCATGAGCATTGGTTGCAAAGCGACGTGTCATTTTAGGTGTGTGATACCCTTTTTTACTTGCTTCATTTGGGAACGGGCAGCGTAATTGAAACCAAAAAATCCGAAATTATGCAGCTCATGTTGCAGAAAAATTAACATGCTGTGAATGAATTTTGCAATGTTAATATTCTGGCGTACTGACGCTACGGTACTAACCAGTACGAACACCCTCTTCAACTATTAGTTGCCTTCTTCACGACAGCTGTTTTCAAAAGGTACTGATTGCAAAATCCAACGGTATTTGACTGGAAATAAAAGAAGATCCGCCTAAAATATATCCGAGCCAAAGTTTTGCGAAGTAAACCATCAAAATAAGCGAACATGTTACTCCATGAGCATTTTGTTCCAACACACAATAGCTGTTATCAAAAGGGCTTTTTGTTTGCAACGCAGCACCAACATATACGCTAAACTATGGAACGTTTTTAATACATGGCGAGGGTGAGGACTACGCCACTGTAAATATCTGCCGAAGTCTTGCATTTCGTTCAATTGTAAAGCATACTAAATGTTTCAAAAACTGGTATGGACACATTTCTAAATTACCTTCTTCAAAATGTGTTTTTCCGGTTTATGAAGCAGCAAACGAAATTTCAGACCCGTGTTGTTACAATAGGCTAATGGCGATAATGATACCCACATAATTTGCACATCGTTTTATGGGTCTGGTTTCGATAACCATCAGTAGAATCCACGGTCAAGCTCATGCAGACTGGGGAGAACAGGTAGATAGCAGTTTTAAATGTTGTGGCCAATTAGGTACTATATATGCACCCCGGGATGAAAGCGAACTACAGTATTACCATGTCCCCGACAATGAAGAGGGAACAACAGAACCTGCGAGCATCTCCGGATTTTCAATGGTGATAGCGCATACAGCAAACCGCTATCGAAATGAAGAGCACGTGGTGGGACAGAAAAAGGCAGCCTTCGCAGAAGATGCTGCCAAGGACCTGCACGACGGTTCTGGCCCCGCACTGCTGGAGCAGCCCCTGGCGGCACTTAGACCCGCATGCCGACCACGACAGCCGTCGCTCTCTACTCACCAGCTTCATCGTGTGGATGGCACGTTCTCAGAGGTGCAGGGAACTGTGCCTTCCCCGGCGACGCGCGCCTTTATATACGACGCGGGCGGACTGGCAAGGACGCATCTCTGGCCGGCGGCGATGGCGTCGGCACCGGCCCTGTTCCAGGGTAATGACGCCAACCGCCGTCGCCGACCGGGCAAGGTCAGGACAGCCCCCGCTTCCCGACAGCCGCTCGCTCCAGCGAACCCTCCGCCAGACACCCCTCCGTCGTGCGCCCCGCGCTGCCGCATACCAACGCCGCCCCGTCTGACAAAGGCGCGCGCCTGGGGGCAGGGGCTCCAACCCACAGCTCTGCAACACCACTGGCATGTGGATGTCGCTCGCTCAGACGGTGCTACCAGACGGTTTTGAACGTGAAGATTTTGCAGAAGTGATTTACAAGAACAGTGCAATTGGTTGGTTGCATGACATGATGGCTACCTGAAACGTTTTCCATACTATGCCTTCATGTCTCTTAGCTTAACACATGGCTTCAGCATGGTTGGGCAAGACATGATTCCCATATAGGCTGAGTGGCCTTAAATAAAAAAAATTAAAAAATCAGACCGTTGTATAATTTAAGAGGGGCTAGTTGAAACAAACACTTTCGAATGAAATGTGTGGAATGCTGAACATCACCTACTCACACATATGCGATCTCCTGCTCTTCAGTAGTTCCCTTTCTACGTCGTAATATTTTCGCAGCCTTGAATGGAACGTGACTCCGATAGGAAACTAGCGCAAATTGTCACAGTCGTGTTATGGCGATGCTATAGACTTTTCCTCGCGGTTTAAAGACGTCTTTAGCGGAACAGACACATGCCAAAAAGCCACGACCATTTCCGTTGTTCTTCACCTGTTGGGTCTACGTCACTTCTTTTCGTACAAGTGTTCGTTTAAGCGAGTAGGTGTGATGCACCTGGCTACAAATCTTACCCAAAAGTGTGTGTGTGTGTTTTTTTTTTTGCTTCTTTTTGACAGGCTCAAATCATGTAGCACCTTTGAAGCAGAGCAGCAATAAGCATATAGGGCTTTGCTGCTATGTCCATAAAATCATTCCACAAAAATGAAGTGAAACAGTTCCGGAGGAACTAGCTACAAGTCCAAAACAATTCGGAAGATCCTAATCGTTGCACCTTGTGAAACTTGATGCCCGTTACATGATCAAGTGTTATTTGGAACTTACGTGGAGTCTAATCATTTCAATGTTAGGAATGAGCATCAGTCATAAATGAAAAGTCATATGCCAATCACAAACTGAAAAACGACATTGTTTTTCCTCGATTTTGTTCTTTAAAATGGAATACAAGATATGTGCGCAGGAACTTACGGCCTGAAGGCAGTGGCCTTAACGAACGCAATAAGCGCCTGGAGCTGGATATTTTATTTCAGAAGGCCGCATTACAGCTGCTAAATCGTTGCTATCATCTAGGAATGCTTGTTTGCTTAAGTCACTCCCATCGTCCTTGCTAGATTTCCTCAAAGATTTTGGTTCGGTCTTGCTTCAATTCATGAGGGGCGGCAAACGTGACTAGGTAAAGTTGACAGCAAGGAGCAAACTAAAGGCTCAAGGTGGCGCTGCCATGACAGATGTAGAATCTCATATTACCGCCTTGAAACTTTCCTGGATAAGGCGACAGACGCACACGAGGCAAAATCTGCCATCCAAAGGCAAAAAGGCTTAAGCACTATGTTAATTGATGGCTGTTAGGCCTTCTTGCCCTTGGACAACATAGATGGGCAAAACTGTTCACACAGAAATGAAACAATAAATTTAGCATATGTGAACTTAATTCGCGCTCTCAGAATGACTGCTGAGTCACCGTCACCTCTTTTCTAGGTTATTATGGCGCTATTTAACAGGGGACATAATATCAAAGAAGGTGATTTAGGGTCTTGCTATCTTTGGTTTTCTGATCAAAGTAAATTTGCGTGCAATGGGCTGCGGAGGTGGCACAATAAGGCAGTCCGATACTTGAATATTTTGATTAGAGAGATTGGCTCACTTATGACATTTGATGACCTTTGCACGTTTGGAATTCAAGCAACGTGTGTGGATTACTTTGGGGTTATCGGTAGTCTTTCCGCTTGCTGGAAAGGGCAGAAGCAAAAATATTACAGCCAGTATTGCACCCAATTATAAAACACATTCTGGCATAAGAGACAAGAGTGAAGAATATATATATACATATGTATATATATATATATATATATATATATATATATATATATATGTATATGAATTGCGATAAGGTCAAAACTAAAAAAGATGCAAAGTATATCAGAGCCCAAATGGGAGAGCATCTTCCCCGACCTTTGCTGGGAGAAAGTGTACTTCAATATGATTAATGCAGTAAAGCATAGCGTATATATATATATATATATGTGTGTGTGTGGTGTGTGTGTGTGTGTGTGTGTGTGTGTCTGCATATATGTATATTATATGTATACATATATATATAATATATATATATAATAATATATATATATAACGTGAAATGGAAAAACGTCATCAAGCAACTATGATCTCTCTCTCTCTCTCTCTCTCTCTCTCTCTCTCTCTCTATCTCTCTCTCTCTCTCTCTCTCTCTCTCTCTCTCTCTCTCTCTCTCTCTCGCGAGATATATAGATCGATCTATATGTATCGCTCTCTCTATATCTATCTCTCTCTCTCTCTCTCTCGATCTCTTCTCTCTCTCTCCCTCTCTCTCTCTCTCTCTCTCTCTCTCTCTTCTCTCTCTCTCTCACTCTCTCTCAGTCTCCACACATGGGAAAATCCTCGTCATTTTTTGGCGGCTGTGCCGGGTAACGTCGCAGTCAGGACAGGCACACCAGCAAATGGATCTTGCAGTATCAATGTCCAGTATGGTAGGATGCACTAGGGAGCTGTGGCCCTTTTGACATCGAGCTGTTGCCCGTGCCAAACAATCGTGTTAGTCAGTGAAGTGGGATTCGGTGCATAACCGTAGGTAGAACTTTGTGCCCGCATCAGTCACCGTCTAGCTACAGCCATCAGCCACGTCTAGCTACAGTCAACAGCCACCAGTTCTAGAACTACAGTCATCAGTGTATTTGGCAGTTGCACTGGATGGACCATTGATCTCGCATGGATGAGAACTGGTGTTTCACCTTACCTTTTCTTACCTTTTTGCTTGAAACTGGGACGTGACGTGGTGAGCAACTGCTTTCTTTTTTGCTCTCGGATATTAGCGTAACTTATTGTTTTTAATCGGGCTGTTTACCGGTCTGGGTAACATCGGCGGCGGCGGCGTGCAACATCGGCCATTCAGCGTGGCTGTGAACGGCCACCTGGTTCTCCGCGGGCACCGGTGGTGGCTCCGGCCTGTCAGGACTGCCGCCTTAGCAAATTTGGCTGACACCAGGCGATCCTTGATGGGGGGGGGGGGGGGGGGGACTCGGCGACATGTGTGAAATCTTCATATCGCGAGTCTGGAACTCCGTTCGGGCCGCTCCCGTTTAGTTTCAGCGGAGATGGATAGGGGCCTCTCCACGGCAGCCTCAAACCACGGGGGTCCGTTCCGGGCCAGCGACGCGGCCGGCCAAGGTCAGCCACGCCGCGTCCGATCCCGACATCATACACGGGCGTGTGTGGCGGCCCCTGGTAACACCCTCCATGTCTAACACGGCGTTGTTGCAGTCAATGTCGGTCATGTTAGCTCAAATTGCTCGAAATTCTGTTGAGAAATCATTATCATTAAACTGTATGTGTGCAGACAAATCTAGTGAAAACGGCTCTTAAAGCAGTACACGTGCTCAAAGGCGCCGCTCAATCTACTATGCAGTCCTGAGAACTGACCAGGACAGCGCAACGCGCATCTATAGGAATAAGTCGGCCAACGTTCTCAGGGAAGCCGACTCGACGCATTGTGGAGGGATTTGTCATTAAGGTGGGGCGGCGGTGCAGCCCAGAATCAGCTGAAAATAGACTGGATTCTTTGGCCAATGCAAGAGTAGCCTCGAGCTCCTGGCCTACGCAGGATTGAGAGACTTATCATCAAGTTTTGAGCGGTTTCGGTTGCGTAATTTTGTGCAACACATTTTGGTCATTTCTAACCTGGTGATTGGTGTCTTTGCCATCCATTATGTTGCGTTTGCATCCTTCGGAGCCATTGATATCATGGGTGGAAGTAGACAATCATAGAACTAAGAGCTATCATTGATGGGGGTCCCAACTGCGCTTCTCATTAGTCGTTATCAATAAGGGTTTATACCAGGCAGAGCGCTTCGGCCTGAGTTGATCACGATTTGACTGTCGCAATTGACGGCTATGTGTCATGCCCCAGGCTAGAGCGGACATGTACGTCCTTGATATTTTACAATAATGTGGTACATTCCGGTACGATTCTGGTACAGGTGTCATGTCGCGAGCCTATTTTGAAAGGCGGCAAGCACAGTAAGGACTTTGCGCCGTTTATGAATGTGTGTTCTTTGTGCAAGGAAGGCGTCACCTTTTCAATTTACACCTAATAATGAAGTGCAAGTCTTCAGTTCTCTGGAGCAGATGAATGCTAGGTTAGGTATGGCGGGGTATTTACCAACAGTGCTGTTCCAAAGGGGTAAGATAAGATTGTCCAGCATGTTTCACTTCAAGCCACAATTCCTACTACTTCACGAATGACATTTCTCCATATGCCTTCCAAGCTTTCGCATATATCGTCGCACAAAGAATGCGTGCATTGAAAATGTTGCTGCACAATTTTCGCCTGACAAATGCCGAGCCCGAAATTCGGCTAACAACAGCAATCCGTCTAACACATGGCTCGATGTCTTGTGGGTATTTCCGTGCGGCAGGAAGCCCACTCTATGGCGTTAAGAGCGCGTTTTACGCTAGTGCGATAGTGATATGCAGCAGAGATGTTGGCCCATCTATTTGCTTATTAACACGAATAAGGCACCGAACTGCTGTTTCCTGCTAAAATTATCACTGTTTTTGTACAACAAGCCTACTTGTGCCACAAGCAGCAGTTGACCCTTTTGCTGCTAGCAGACAAATGGCCGCCGCTGTTGCGTTACGTACCGCGTAGCGTGGCTGGCCACAGGATATATCTAGAATAACCATTATCACAATAGAATTACTGCGAGACCATATTACTGGTCCTCAACACCGATGTTGAACGGTCAGTCAATAATACCCCCTCTCAGTTTCATCCTCAGCTTTGGCGCCTCCCTGACCCTGGGCGCGACGAGGCTCCGACAGGTGGCGTGACAAAGGACCAGTCTGCCAAGGTCCATTTGCTGGAGCGGCCCTCATACAACGAAAAGAAGCTGTGCTGGCAGCAAGTCTAACAATAAAGATGTTTTTTATATATTTTTGGTTGTTTTCTGTTCAGCCCAAACGGGGAAGCCAGTGTTATTGGCGGCACACACTGCATGAACTAGTCCGCGGTGTTACGCATGCTGTTTCATGGGGCGTTTAACAAAATTTGTTGTGTCTCCTTTCAGTCACCATTTGAGGCTGTGCTTATAACAAGAACTTTTTAATTAGGCTCCATTGACCAAGACCATCTGTTCTCCTTCTGGCAAAAAAAGTACATCATCAATTTCATATCCCATCACTCATCGTAATGTGCCGTTAACAGTGGGATGTGATGAGTGGTTGGCCATCGTGCATCATGAAATTAGACGGTTTTAAAACTGTCTCGACCGACGCGAGGGCTGATTTTGTGCAACGCTGTCTCAAAATATTTTCGACCGTTTTTGTTTGCACGCACAGTTGCCATCAACTACCACTGCAAAACGGCTTCGACAGCTGTCCGTGACCTTCCCCGGGTGACTGAGAAAACGACCCGCGAAGGCCGGCGCGTCACCACCGATGTGTGTGACCGTCAGTCGGCATCCACGGGTGCCGCTGCCCCAAGCCGCTGTGTATGACGGTCAGACGACACCTGTATCATGGTTAGCCGATGCCTCAAGGGTGCCGCATTCTCATGTCACTGTATGTGACGGTCAGCCGGCGCTCCGCTGTGTGTGACGGTCAGCTGGCACTCCGCGGAGTGCCGCTAACCCAAGCCGCTGTGTGTGACGGTCAGCTGGCACTCCGCGGGGTGCCGCTTCCCCAAGCCGCTGTGTGTGACGGTCAGCTGGCGCTCCGCTATGTGTGACGGTCAGCTGGCACTCCGCGGGGTGCGGCTATCCCAAGCCGCTGGGTGTGACGGTCCGCCGGCGCTCGGCAAGGTGCCGCTGTCTCAAGCCGCCAAGGCCAGTGGGCCCCAAGTCGACACGGCACGGGCACGATTGCCCCCCCCCCTCCCCCCGCTCCGAGAGCGAGGGATGGGCTTCTGTCACCAGGGGCACCACTAGCCGGCCACGCACCGCCTCCGCAGCCATTCACTTCTCCTATGACTAATGCATCCTGGACGAATAGGGAGGTTGGAATTAGGAGTCTGCACTGAACCACTTGATGCCCTGAAAGCACGGTAAGAAGCCGTGCGGTGGTTCCGGACATGAATAATTCACGTAACACTGATGGCCTTACATCGATCACATGCCCTCCAAGGTCATATTCAAAGGGATTATAGATTGCGCTTGATCGGAGAGAGAGAGAGAGAGAGAGAGAGAGAGAGAGAGAGAGAGAGAGAAACTTGTTTTTTGAAAACTGACCTTACCCGATAAATTGCGTGAAGTAATGCTCCTGCCGACGCCGTACGCCATGCGATCGATCGTTTCCGGCAGCGTGGATACGCGCTCCGAGGGAGGACGGCGGTCGGATAGGGCTGCCGCGGCGCCAGGGAGGGCGGCCGGCTGGCTCGGGAACCGGCCGCCCTGCCTGAGGCAGCAGATGGGTGCCTCAAGGTCGAAGCTGGCCAGCCATGTCCAGCGACCCTCGGACACGGCGGTGCTGCTGGCAGCCCGCCACGAAAGGTCACCGCAAGGTGGCAGGCGCATGCCGTGGCTACGTGGCTTTAGCATTGTGAGATCGGCGCCCTTTGCTGATAGCTATCGGTCTTCAATATCCCACAAGGCGCTGGTTAAAAAACGTCATCAAATGCACATTAGTGATATTGTTCATTCCGAACGTTTCGAAGGTGTACTCATGGTCAAGAGCATACGAAACATGGGTCGTAATTACACGGCTTCGAAACATCGAACATTATACCTAATGTCGTCGTTTAACTAGTACCGCCTAGTATGTGAAGATCGATTACTTTCAACATAATACCGTTGATCTTCTAATGCCGAAAAACAGGAATTTATCGCGTTTCTTGCTGAAATCAATCACGTAGCTTTGTATGGTACTCATACCGGCCGCATGCACTCCTCGGGCGTTTGGTCGAGGCCAGACTCCCTTCACCGGTAATTTGAACCCCAGGTTGTGCATTGACTAAGGCAGTGCTCTTTGTGACTTGTGAGTTTTTCGGTGCCGTTTTTGCACAGGCGAAAGCATGTAAGCGGGTGGGT